>NW_009258662.1:593188-601029 GCF_000687185.1 Egretta garzetta
AAGAGCGTCATTACCAGAAGCCTGAAGAAGCTGCCCTGTCACCCAAATAAAGCCACTATCATTACAGTAAGGAAGATATGCAGCCTGAGCAAAGATTGTTACTTTGGAATACAGTTCAAACCTTTCAATCTGTCCAGTCCATTTTTAGCTCCTCTTGGATCTTGATGCTCAGCTTTGGCTTCTTCGGTGAGGTGAGCATGGGGAACAGGCGTCCGAACTGACAGACCTTCACCCGCAGGTGCACCAGATGAGATTAGAAATAGTCCACTAGCAGGGCTAGATTCTCTGCAGTAGAGAGGGAAAAATGATTCATGCGTTAAAACAGCAATGAAAGAAGCATATGCACCAGGCCTGACAGTATTACTGAGGTTGCAGTCGCACAACTCAAGCAAAAGTCAGAAATAAATCCAGCCCTTATCAGTTACGCAAAGCTTTTTCACACATTACAATTCTCTCAAAACTTCCAGTGCTAGCAAACACAACTCCTACCTCTCTCGATTGTCATTTATTGGTTTAATTAATTGCACAGAGAGGTATAGTAAAGAGGTTCACGCCACGCAGTGAATCAGCTTCAGATCTGGGATCAGAACTCAGAGCTCCTTGTTTTCAAATCTGTGGTTCAGCACTGCAGATGACGTTCTCTCTCGGTGAGTAAAAGAATATAGGAATGGTCTTGAAAAGAAGTAGTACCCCAGTGGCAACATGGGTCATGAGTAGCCATCTAGCAGTGAGTAGTACTCAAGGCACCTCTGACCTGTTGCATCTCTTGCAGAAATTCTAGTCAAAGCCAAAGCCTGAGTGGTCTGAGACCCTGCCAATGGTAACAACCATGTTGTAGCTTGTTCTGATAAAGGCTTTCCATTTCCATCTCTACGCTATCAATTTACTTCAAGGAAAGTAAGGAAAAGACCTTGATTGAGATGGAGAGATCAGTAGATACCTATTCAATGCAAAACTGTAATATATACCTGGAGCGATGCTTAAGACTTTTCATAATGTCTCTCTTCATACAGAAAGGACTGTTATGGTCTAGGTGAGAGAAACCCACTCATAAATTTATGAATCTGGGAGGAAGTTCAAAGATTATCCACCCTGACCTTATCCATGGTGCAGGCCAAAAGAATTTCATCCTGTAATTCTTGCAAGGAGCATTTTAGCTTGTGAGAATACTGTGATTACAGTGTTCTGGGAAATAGAAAGAAAGTATTCCAGTGGTATTTTAATAAATCCATACAATAAGAAGAAGAGGTCCTGAATAACAAGATAAAACAGCGTGGTACTCCCATAAGAAACAGGTAATTATCTTCTCACTAGATGTCCCGTGGAAGTCTATGAGAATTTTGCCACTGCCTTCAAGGTAAAGGAATATTATATCCTGTAAGGTACTGAGCACTTGCATCTTCCTCCAAGGTCCAGTGCATCCAAGGATGCTTACCAAACACTGAATGCTCTAGCCAAGTGCTTAACCCTTAGCTGTAATCCCATTTTAGCTGCCCGTAATACACATCAGACATAATTGTGGTAGGGATAAGAAATTACTGGGAGTAGTAAATCCAGGCTCAGTATAAACAGCAGCTTGGAGTCTTCAACAACAGCTATTCCAATTTCTAACAAGCTACTTCTGGTTTTGCTTCAGAGGACATAGTCACACATTCGCCTACAAATAAAGGCTAAAATTAGATATCAGATAGTTAGAATTAACCCCCTCTGGATCTCTAGCTGCAGCTACATGAATGCACGGTGTTAAAATCCAGCATCCTAAGGTGTTCAGCAAAAATCTTCATTGCCTTTCTCCCTAGCTGTCCCTTTCTTAAAGGGCAGAACATAAGGTAAACTGTGAGAAATAATTTAAATACCACTTGACAGGGCATAAAGGGAAGGTAGGTACCCAGGCTTTTCCAGTACAAGCATCATAGGAAACATCTAATTTAATTAAGGTTTCTTGTAAAACTACTCAATGAGAATAACATCAAAAATAAGTGGGAAAACTAAAGTTTATGAGGTCTCTGCCATCTCGATGTCCAAGGTATTTGTGGGGGGTGGGGGGGCAGAGGAGCTGAGAACCTACCTCTCCTTTGTGCTTTTGCCAGGTGACCTGTAAATGAGTTTGGATAACCTGTCTTCAGTCCTTCCCTGACAGCCTCAGCACAGAAAAGAGAACTATTATAGGTGAAGCCGGCATATGTTCCCTCTAGTAACATTTCCCAGTTAGCTAAATGGAAAAGAAATGAAAAACAGGAAGCTTAACACCCCCCCCCCCCAGTATTACCCCATGGAGTAAATGGATTCTGTGTGCACTAAATACAAAATATGTTAGTAATGAGTTGAGGGGTAAAGTGCTGGACTGCTATAGATTCTGTTTAGGTTATGGTTGCACTGCACTGCCAAACCCTAACATGTTTCATTGCACAGGATGTCATAATACTTCAATTGATGGATATTTTTTATTTGATCGTGTTTGGCAGGAATGGGAACGTGCAATTAAATATTTGAGAAAGTTCCTTGTTAAATGCACTGGTCAATGGCGGGTGAGGTTCCACCTCCACCCTCAAACTTGCAAATAATGAAGGTATAGTAACAGATGAAGAAGTTAAGTTTCTACTCTCCAACTCAACCATATTTTGCCCCTCCTCTCTTCTCCTCTCCTTGTGATGCTGTAACCAGACTGTTTCAATATCCTTACAAACACCTCTACTGGTACAAGAAGAATTTATCATCCCCTGTGGGGAGTAGCAGTCCTTTAAAGTACAGTTGTAAGATATATTGCCCTGAAGGGCTGCTACTCACCAAAGGGAATGATAAATTGTTTAAGCCTACGAGTGAAAAAAAATGGAACCTCAGGAAAAAAAAAAAAAAAAAAATCCACACTTTCATGTGTGGGAGAGTTCAGTCTCCAGCAGAGAAATTTAAAAAATCCCTGGAAAAGGGCATGGTGTTTTCTTTTGTGAAATCAGGAAAGACTAGGTCATCGGTGTTTACTTCCAAGGAGAAGACCATAGCTATGGTCTTAGCAATGGAAAGAAGCCATGGATGTAATTAGAAACTGTCAAAAAAAATTGCAGGTCAGTGGGCAGGCGTCCAAACAACCCCTTTAATTTTCACTCTTGAGTAAATGCAATCAGGATCATCTACTCTACCCGTAGCCCAGAAATAAGAGAACAACCGCAGGCCTTGAATCCAACAAGTGTTAGTGACCCGAATAACAATGACGTCATTTCTACCACAGCTCAGGTTTAAATAAAAACTGCCAGATTTGAGAAATAATGCAAGAAATTCGGGACCTGGACACAGTGTTGCCCAGTGAGGTATCAGACTAATCTGCAGTCTCTGATCTTGGAAAACAAGATTTCCTTCATTGCCTGTGCCTGGAGGTCAATACATTCATGCTCTTACCCCTTGATGGCTTTTTTTAGTTTACTCTTTCTTCCATTCCAAATGTTGAAAGCGTGAAATTGGAGACAAAGAAAAAGAAGATATTAAACCACCTCAATATTCAAACAAAATCACTACAGGCTTTGCTACAAGACTTCAGAAATGCAGGATGTTTCTCACTAATATTTCCAAGGCATCTATACAACGGCATTTCCATCAATCACGCCTATAAGCAAATTTCTTCCAGACTTTCCATATTTCCCCTGCAAAAGGACTTGACAACATGGCTCTATACAATTTTGCTGTAGGCCACGATGCACGCACGGAAAATGAATCCGATTAGCAGTTTGCTTTTTCTCTCCTCACAGTTGTTTTTCCACTGTGTCATTAACAGTGCTAAATGAAAACACTGCTAAAGTCAAAACACCAAAATGTGGCGGAGTGGAAAGACATATTTATTCCCATATGCGAAGGGTAAGACCTTTACAACTCATCATAGCTTCACACTCATGTGAGTTATAGGTCTTGCCTCTTACTGGTAAGGACAGATGATGCATAATCCCTCTGCAACCTATTACGTACTCAGTTTCTCTCACGCGCTCGCTCCGTTCCCCTTCAGCACCTTCCGCTGTGGCACAAATACTCAGGACAAATGAATCTGCAGAGGTCTACAGTTTCAACCTTTTTACAGCATGCTAATTAACTACTGGTAATTACAGTGGCAGGTAGTATATCACACAGAGGGAACTGGCAGGCTCTCTAGGATATAAAAGGAACGCTGAGATGTTTTTTTTCAGCGGCGAGTTTAGCTAAAATTCTGCTTAACAGATGAGGAATAAAGCGAATGGGTTGAAATCTTCTAAAGATGCTCAGCGTTTCTCATCGGTCTGACTTAATGTGAAAAGCTGGCTAATGTGTGTTTAGGAGGTTATTTAACAGCGATTTTTAAAAGATGTGAAAACACATAGATGAAAAACACGTGGTATGGTGTGTTTAAATATAGCAGGAAAGGTACCTTGGTTCGTATGGCATGAGAACAAGATACCAGATATGGGATTGAACCGCCCATCAAATTCAAGCTTACCAACAGCCACATGGCATAGACATTGGTTCACTCTACGTTGCAGTTTTCAGATGAGCTTTGCGGTAGGTTCCGAAGAGTGAGCAGAGCACGGCTACCAGCACACACCTATTTCCTAGTGCGGATGGGGGATCTGGTGCGTTATGCTTCATTAGGTCATGCTGTGTGGCACCCGGCTGCGTCTGTGTAGCCCATCTGGGCATGAGATGACAACAGATGGCCAGAAGAGGCAAAAAAAAATAAAAAAATCTTATCCAGGATACTGCATAGAAAGGCTGCAATGTCACTTGCCACTACAGCAGGCGGGCTTGTGGCAGCCAGAGCCCAGATGTACTTACAGAACAGGACCATCAGAGTAAGTCACAGCCATCCTCTAAGAGGCAATGTAGACCCACAGAGCAAGTCAGGGAAATACAGCCCGCTTTGTAGCTGAAGGCCTAAAAGACACTGAAGATGTAGCCTCCTCAATCTTCTTCCATCCTCACCTCTCTACAAGCTTTAAATGAGGTAGGAGTTGTCTCCCTCCTCTACCTCAGAGCCTGTTTAGCTGTGGTACATATAAATGAGGATGTTCATTCCTCACGAGCAGAGATGCTGGACAAGATATGAAGCATAGCAGCAATGGCTGAGAGAGTAAGAGAACGTAAAGGTACTGCAGAGCTCAGTATTTAGACTAGATATAAGGAAGAAATGCTTTACAATGAGGGTGGTGAAACACTGGAACGGGTTGCCCGGAGAGGTGGTGGAGGCCCCATCCCTGGGAACATTCCAGGCCAGGTTGGACGGGGCTGTGAGCAACCTGATGTGGTTCAAGGTGTCCCTGCTCCTGCAGGGGGGTTGGGCCGGGTGACCTCTAGGGGTCCCTTCCAACCCCAAACATTCTATGATTCTATGATCCTGATGGGGTCTGTTTTCATCATGGATGAGATATGAATTTGAAGACCATGATATCGCCCAGACCCTCCCCAATGTTATTCAGCAGTAATCCTCTAAAGAGAGAATAAGAAATAATTCTCATAGCAATACCGGGTAAATTTGCCTAAAAAAATATATTTGTAACTCAAGTTCTGTTTTTCTATACCTGGACCAAGTTTCTTTTGTCATCTTTTCCCCTTCAAACATCCTCTTGGTAGAAAGCTCTTGAAATTCCCTTTCTGCATTTGTGAATTATGGCGCCTAAATGAAACCATTCCCATGAATGACAAGACTTTGTTTTATGCTGCGGCGACACATGTTTAATAAGGCTGTTGATGTAACAGATGAGCCAACTCCATTAGCTTGGGAAATGGTTTTAGATCTCGCACGCTGCAGCATTAACCTTCATTCCACCCAGCAATGATCTGCTGTCTCAGAAACTGAACTCACCGGCTCTCTGGGTTGGTCAGGGGGAAGCTCTGGTCTTGAGCGACATTCCTTCCATCTGAGAGCACAGGAGCATGTATTGTTGAGTCCAGTAATTGTTGACGGGAGCTGCTCGGTGAAGCAGTGACTGCCAGCTCCCTAAAATGATACAAAAAGAAAATGAAGTGCTTGTTACATGCATTTATATACTGTGATAGCATCATTAGTGCTTAGTGAGTTCACAAGACCTCTTTGGATGGAGGGGAGGGTGATCTCCAGTGGGAGAGAAGCAGCCACAAGCAGTTGGGGGTAGTAGTCCAGGCTCTGTTTATAGCCAATAGAGAGGAACAGTCACAGCTACAGCACAAATAAACTCAAGCTGAAGTAGATATCTAAAGCAGGTTGGAGAATCACTCTTCACTGAGACAGAGCAAGTAGGGCAACTTGTTCAGATAGAGCATTTTTATTAAAGACACCCAAAATCGGGTGAGATTAATCCCATTCCTTGTGACTAACTCACAAGGTGAGAAGTTTCATCTTCACTGCCACGTGTAACACCTAAAGAAAAGAATTCCTGGTAGTCGTAGTATCGACACCACTTTATTTATAGACTCGAACCACAGAGCTAAAACCAAAGAGATGCAGCACTGAAGACTACCAAACATGAGAGGTCCTTAATGAAATGCTGAACTTAAAATTATAATTCTTGGATGATTCCACACGTCTACCCCCTGTACCAGAGCCATCCCACCAGCACACATCAACTGAACTCTGAAGGAATCTTTTTATTTTTCAGGGCCACGAGCCTATGTAACTTTTGTGTGTGCCATTTTCTAGTTGCCCTAGGAAGCTTGTCAAGAACATGTTTAACAGCACTGCTGTATGCTTGCTCCAGGGGAGAAGCTAGGTTTTTAAGGAGGGTTAATATCTTTTGTGAAGACTCATTGCTACAGTTCAGAAAAAAAACAAAACAAACTGTTTGTTCTCCATCAAGCCCTTCTCGTGCCCATAGGCCATTAAGGCAACAAGTCAACCACTGCCACTTTCCCATAGGAAGCAGGGAGGCTGGAATCTCAAATGGCCTTTTCATGCCTCTTCATCTTGCCAGAACAGGACTGTTCCCTGCTGTGGCTCTGCTGGTGCTTCAGTGATGAAGCTTTCCCTGCTCCTCAGAAATCAGTCCCTAGCCCGATACACTGCACAGTGGAAGCAAGATTTTTCTACTCTTCATCTTTAAATTTCCCTTTCTTTAGTTTCTTCTTACTATTAATGCCTATAAATAAAGCTTCCCTAGTGTAAGGCCTCAAGCTGTTATTGTTTCACTGTCAAGCAACTGCCGGCTGGTAATGGTATTTCTTCGTTATCGGCTCAGATGAAAATCTGAACCAATTACATAGGAGAAAGGGCCTGATTCCATTAATGGCCCCCAGAGCTGAGTGCTCGCAGAAATCATTTCTTGTAAATTCACATCACAGAAATAATAAAAAAAAAAAGAAGAAAAGAAAATCTATAAGCAAAGAAGTCTGTTCACTATATATAGCACAGAAATACACAGCCTAACAATGGAGGTTACAAGAGTCACAGCAGAAATCTGAAGACAGGATTCAAGGCCACCCCTCTACAGATGGTCACTGCAGGAAAATGAACTTCCTGGAGCAAAGGTTTAGATTCAGAAGCCACAACCCACTCTCAGAAGCCACATATTGCTTGGTACTGGTTGACAGGGGGCTGAATCTGAGCCAGCAGGGTGCCCAGGTGGCCAAGAGGGCCAGCGGCATCCTGGCTTGTCTCAGGAGTGGTGTGGCCAGCAGGAGCAGGGCAGGGACCGTGCCCCTGTGCTGGGCACTGGGGGGGCCGCCCCTCGAGTGCTGGGGTCAGGGTTGGGCCCCTCCCTCCCCGAAGGAGCTGGGGGGGCTGGAGCGTGTCCAGAGAAGGGCAGCGGAGCTGGGGAGGGGTCTGGAGCCCCAGGCTGCTGGGGAGCGGCTGGGGGAGCTGGGGGGGTTCAGCCTGGAGCAGAGGAGGCTGAGGGGAGCCCTCATCGCTGCCT
>NW_009258662.1:601091-602531 GCF_000687185.1 Egretta garzetta
CCAGGGAAGGGGTCGAGTCCCCAGCCCTGGGGGGATTTAACAGCCGGGCAGAGGCGGTGCTGAGGGCCAGGGTTTGGGGGTGGGATGGCAGGGGTAGGGGAACAGTTGGACTTGATGAACTTAAAGGTCTTTTCCAACCTAAACGATTCTATGATTCTATAAATAAGCTTAAATCAACACACCTGACAGCTAAGGAAAATACTCATATTTAAAGGTGTTACAGGGATGTTTTTTCACCTTCTATCTCTGCACTAAATGTCTTCTTTACATTGACTGTCAAGTTTTGTACTCTCTGTATAAGTGTTTAGGATCAGAGTGTAACTCAAATTGCACCAGGATGCCTCAGCTCAAAAAAAAACAACAAAAAAAAGTTAAATAACACCCCGTGAAAAGGCGTATTCATGCGGTTCAGAACAATGTCCTAGTTTTGTCATGAAGAGGGGCAAAGAAATAAAGCTGAAAAGCAAAATTACATTGAAGGGAGATGTTGATTAGCCACGAGGGTCTGCAAGGAATGTATGCAACCATCTGTGTGCAAATCTTATGCTTACAGCAAGCAAACCCAACCTGAAGAGAGTGTCTCAACCACAGGTAGACCATGGACCTTCTCTCTTCCAAGTTCTGGCAAGAAGCTCCAGTGAAACTGTAAAGTGTAGGAATTTCTTCCAACTCAGAAAAGCAAGATTGCATGTTATAAATTCTCTCGGTAATGTCTGCTCTTGCTTACACCAGTTCTTTCAGCAACATTTAGATGAAATCAAGAATTAATCATTAGCTAAAGGCTTGATCGGAACGAGACTTCAACCCAACCCCTTATTTATTACCCTCAAACACACAGACAACGAGCGAAATTATTCAGAGCAAACCACCAAACGTCGCCTATACATTATATTAGGCAATGAGACATCAAAATGACTTTAATTACACCTGCACACAGCCACAGGCAAAAAATAAAGAGGCCAGGTTTTCAGTAATTTGGATTTAAGAATCGAAATTTATGTAGATAACCCTGTGGGGCTGCAATAAATAAAATAGGTTGGATTCTTGTGTGACACTACTTTAAAAATTTTCTAACACATACTCAGAAAAATTGAGCAATATACTTCAGTTTGGATTAAACATTAAAGAAGCTTTTAATATTTACAGATACACAAGAAATTCAAAACATCTAGTACCTTAGGAACTTTTTTGCATATATCATTTTTGGCATCAGTTTCATATGTTTCACAGAATTCAGATTCACTCCTACCTGAAGTAGGGTTCTCATTCCCTGCAGTAGTGCTGCTCAAAAGCAAGCTGAGCTGCCTCTGCCCTCTACCATTTCTGGTCCACAGCCATCTACTTCAGATCATAGAATGGTTTGGGTTGGAAAAGCCCTTTAAGCTCCCCCAGCCCAACCGTTCCCCTACCCCTGCCATCCCACCCCCAAACCCTGGCCCT
>NW_009258662.1:602622-604329 GCF_000687185.1 Egretta garzetta
ATGAGGGCTCCCCTCAGCCTCCTCTGCTCCAGGCTGAACCCCCCCAGCTCCCCCAGCCGCTCCCCAGCAGCCTGGGGCTCCAAACCCCTCCCCAGCTCCGCTGTCCTTCTCTGGACACGCTCCAGCCCCCCCAGGTCCTTCGGGGAGGGAGGGGCCCAACCCTGACCCCAGCACTCGAGGGGCGGCCCCCCCAGTCCCCAGCACAGGGGCACGCTCCCTGCCCTGCTCCTGCTGGCCACACCACTCCTGACACTTACCCTCCCAGTCCTCTCTCAGCACGATGCCAGCACAAGTGATTCTTCAGCGAGTGAGGGCAATTGATCTGGCTGGAAAAAAAACCTTTTTGTCTGGCAGAACCTGATCCGTGCCTTTATCCAACTCATCACGAAGCTGCATGACCTTGGAGCCAGTGGCAGCCCAGAGTGGGCAATGGAAGAAAAGGAAGGGGCAGGTCTGTATGAGCCAGCACTGCCACTGAAGAAATACTAAAGTTACTGAATTTTTCCCCATTGTGTGACAAAAAGAAAATGTCTGGACACAAACAAAGCCTACTTTGCAGCAACAGCCCCACAGAAATCAGGATACAAATCCTGAAATAAAGCACCGCTTTAATGGACCTACTCATACTGTTTATAGAATTAAAATCTAGTCCAACAGCTAAAAGAAATATCTTCAATTCCAGCAAGACATTGCAGAAACTTCTAGCTAATCAAATTGGTATTTCTATGTGCTAAAAATATACGTAATTACCACATATTTCACAAATTTGTTCTTTTAAAATTATAATCACCTACGCTTTAACATACTTGTCTTGTTTTGCTTCAGGTTACCTGCAATGCCCTCAGAACAAAGTTTCCTTCTACACCAACTCCAGCCAGGATGGGCCTTCCCCTCGTGCTTCCCAATACAATTTGAAATTAATCCGTGTTCGTGAACTTCCTCCCCTCTATCTGCCTCACTTCGCTCCAAGATGTCATCTCCCCAGGGGTAGAACAGACAGGACAAAATGCATGCTTGCTTCTCCCAGTCCATACCTTCAGTCGATTCAAACTCCACTGGAAGGCCAGGGTAAAAATGAGGCTTTACATTGGAGTAACTGAAGCAGGGGTGCATATTCTTTTCTCTTGGCTCCTCTAGAGGAGCAGTATTCCCCAGCGAGGAGAGCTATGGCAGCAAGCTTACTACATCAAGATTCATCGGCTGAAACCCTGTACAAGGCCGGATGGGTTACCGGTGGAAGAAATCATATTTTTACATAAACAGCGGATGGATTAAGTGCACAAAGTACATTTAAGCACTGCTGCTGACAATGAAAATAAATAAAAGGTGTATCGTGTTCTAAATAAAAATTAATCAGGATAAAGCTGGTAAGATTAAAGCAAGAATAGACAGCAAGGGGTTTTTACAACTGGATTTTAAAGAGGCATGGCCTCTCCTATTTATGTAGCCAAGTATAAGGAGAAATAAACCCCTCCAAATAAAATACAGCTTGAAAGAAAATAACTTACAACATGGATATTCCACAGGAGAGAGAAATCTGGGAAGCACTAAAGCCGAGATGGATGTAGACATAGCAATGAGATGAGATGGCGAACCTGGATATCTAATACAGTAATGGCTGCAGGAAAAGATCGCTGAACTTTTTGAGCAACATAGGCAGAGACAATGAAGCATGGTGCCTCAGATGCAGGAGATATATATATATAT
>NW_009258662.1:604530-610405 GCF_000687185.1 Egretta garzetta
TATATCATATATATATTTATATAAGAAGATACTATAATATATATGTCAAAGAAGACACTATATATATTGTCCTCTTTGCCAGCACTTTTTGTAGGGACACTTGAAATACTCAGGACTGATCAATTTTGAGGGTTAATTAACGAATTAGAGAGGCTCTATAGTAATCCTACTGAATTTACTAAGCATAGACTTACAGAGAAAGATGAAAAGACATTACAGTGCATACAGTTTAAGAACCATGGAAAGGTATAAAACAAGATAACAGCCTAACAACCCCCAGTCTGGATGCGGCTGCTAATATTACTACAAATATAGTAATTAGCTCTTCAAAACCTTGCATCTAATGAAGAAATCATTATTTTAAAATGTTATTTAATGGAAATGGAGTCTCCTTCTCTGGAGATATTCAAACCCTGCCTGGACGATCTCCTGTGCAACCTGCTCTGGGTGAGCCTGCCTTAGCTGGGGAGTTGGACTGGATGATCTCCCAAGGTCCCCAATCCCTTGCCATTCTGGGATTCTGGGATTCTGTGAAATGATGACATAATGAATTACCTTGTGTCATCTCAGTCGCACAATCTGTGTACTAATTCCTTGCTTAGCTGTTGATAAAAGCTAAGGAAAGCCACATCACCTTACATTTCCTATAGGCTGAGAGCGTGCACAAAGACGGTTACCGCAGCTAAGATGATGTACCATAACCTTTTAAGCTACTCATGAGCCAGGTCCATAGTTATAAGTTGAAAGAAAGATCCACCAACCCCTAGGTGAGCTTTCCCAAGCTGAAAGCCTTATGGGACTCTCTTACAGGTATTTAAAACTTGATGGAATTCTGTATAAACAAATATCCTCAATAAGACAACCACGCACTTGCTGCTGGACTTGTCTACATGACTTACTGGGTTCTTCACTATGTAATTGCTACATTCCAGGATTCAGATTCTCTCTCAGAATTTCAACCGTTTTATAGCATTCATATTTATGGCACCTCTTGACTCAACCTCTTGCATGGAATGGGGCGTTGTCTACTCTTGCCTCCGATGCTGCTGAGCGTATCCATCCCTCGAGGCCTGGTAATTGCAAATGCTGGCTGGGGGTGACAGGATTTTCCCTCACCTGCCTGACAGCTCTGCCAAAGCAGTCTGATACTTAACTCCAAAATTGGCTTCTAGCGAATACGTATTGTGGAATAAAGGGAGCAAAGAGCAACAAACTAAGGCAGACTCAGATGAATAGTTCACATTGCAACACTAAATCTAACCCAAAACAAAATACTGCTTTCCATTTTTCTTCTTTCCATTTCAACATAATTTAAAATGAACGAATCAGCTACTTAAAAAAACTTTTTTCTAAGCAGAGATTTGGAAAATGCATCATAATTATGCATCTCTGCCTGTAAGCTTCTTGCCGTTGGTTTTCTAGAGAGTTTAATTCAATAGGGTTCTTTTTTAATTTATTTTTTTTTTAAATAGTCAATCTCCACACTTAGCCATTGGAATGATTTTCATCAACACATCTGGTATGTACAACTGGTGACTGCATTTGTACAGGCCTGAAATGAACTGAAAGGTGAGAACTTTTCTATTCGTCCTGATGATTGCCGATTTAGAGGCCTATGAGATACTTTAAATCATAGAACCATAGAATGTTTGGGGTTGGAAGGGACCCCTAGAGGTCATCTAGTCCAACCCCCCTGCAGGAGCAGGGACACCGCTAACCAGATCAGGTTGCTCACAGCCCCGTCCAACCTGGCCTTGAATGCTTCCAGGGATGTCAACACTGTCAGCCTTTTCATGGCAGGTAGGAAAAACAAGCAAAGAAGAATTCAGATTAGGAAGATTTACACCAGGGGAAGGCAGGAGTGCCACAAAAGATCAATCAAAGAAGGTACATTGAGATTTACAGAATTCTAACACCATTTTTGCAGGGCTGTGACAATGAGGAAAAAGGAAGAGCTTGAAGACAGGATCAATTTTCTAAAAAAAAGAAAGAAAATTAGGAAATGGAGTCAGATTTCATAAATTCTGCTTTAAGCAGAGAGATCCACAGAAGATGTACAGCAGCAAACAACCTTGCGCTGAGCACGGCTGTGACTTTCCAACACTAATTACTAGTGGTGCTAAAAAAATGCTGGAGACTGGGAGCTGCCAGAAAAATGATCCTTTTCTGCTCTCTCAGAGAAGAAGTATATAATAATTTCATAGTTTTAAGACAAGTTACTTGCGGATGGCTCTGCCTCATACATTTTCAGTATACATTTCGGGACTGCTGCACTCCCAAGTCAAAAGACAGGCGGTGTGTGATATATTTGTAGGGCCAGATTTAAAAGTGATAGAAAGGAGAGTTGTCTATGAGATCTGCAATCCCTGGCAGTTTCTAATCATTCATCCTTAAAAGCAGTAGCGAAGAAACCTTAAACAGACTTTTTTTTTTTACTTTATTGCAAAGGACTTGGCTGAAAGCACTCTACATTACCTTTGAAACAGCTGGACGTATGCACTGGGTGCCTTCCCTGATAGAGCCTGACGTGCTGCAGAACGCCGCCTTTGGAGAGAAGCTTCTTCCTGGTAAAGAAATACGACCAACTTTATGCAGCAACTTAAAAGTATATACGGTAACTTAATTGGCTGTGATATTCTGCTCTTTTGCTAAGACTCTAAAGGGTATGCGTTTATATGTTCTGGGAAAGTAGCAGAGCTATATTAGAAGTCACAAGGTGCTAAATACGATTCATCTACACAACCCAAATTTTGGTCTGAAATCTTGCTGGCTTTGAAAAACGAAGATCTTCATCTCCAGTGAATCTCCATTTCTTCAGAGTAGTAAAAATGTGCCAGGATAGAGCAGGAAGGAATATCTGCAGAGAACCACTTTTGATGCATCCCTACCTCCCAACGTGAGAGCAGGGATAATTCTAGTTATGCTGTTGTCTTAAGCTTCTTTTCACCAGCAAGGGGCTGAATACAGAAGAATTTGCCTCCGCTACGTCTTAAATAAACCGTCTCCTTGCTCCAGCAATGCAGAAAACCTGCCTTACCCACTCTGTATCAACCCATCTTCCCCCCTCAGAGTAGGAATTACCTTCTGCAAATTTCAGTTAGTTAAAATGACTTTGTACAATGAACACATTACGATCTCAGCAGACTGGAAAATGTGGTCCCGAGTTTTAAGGGCATGTTAATTAACATGTGCTGTAGGACAATGTAATTTCTCAGGTAAGACGAACGCAGCACTACAGCGTGCTTAAAAAAATAATATGTAAATCACAGAGCAAGGTTATTAAATCCTGCTTTGTTATCAACTGCTAGCCATTGATAGTTATCAATTTAATAGCTAAATCACATGCCTGTAACAGAGGTGTTTTGTCATGGTATGAGCACGAAAGAGAATATAGTTAATCCGCTGAATGCTCACATTATGACTATTGTGAATTCCTTCACTATTTATGCTAAGCTAGGCTCTGCTTAGATGCTCACTGGGCTTGTGCTTTGTTTTGCTTTCTTTTTGTAAAGATATAGTTCTGACCCTTTTTTTCCTGTGTGGATTACAGGTAAAGATACCTTTCTGTTCAGACCTCATAGAGTTAATTATAGCCACACAAAATTACCGCAGGGTTGGCATGCTCACAAGGGATGAGGCTGCAAGGGATCAGATCTACTGTCTTTCCCTGAGCAGCAGATCCTGCTTCTTATTTTGCTTGTGGATAATTCACATTAATTTCTTCATATTTGTTATTTTCCAGTTCTGCATGATGGGAGTGGAATGTGGTTACTGCAGTGACAGCGCCTTACTTGGGTGCTGAAAGCACAAAAATAATTTGCAGTCCCAAATGTAACAGTTTAGACAAAATTTTACTTTAAGGCCACAGACATATTTATATTTTTCTCATTAAATATGGTCTAGGAGGCACCTGTGTTTCACCTTGAACGTTTTACTATGTTGACACTTCAGCTGATGCTGTAAAGATTCCTCTGCATGTAAAAATATATTGGAAACTTAGTGTAGTAAATAAGGAAAAGGTATTACCAGCACCGAACAAGGAGACTAATCAGAAAGAGAGCCTTGCGGCCACTAAGTAAGTTAAACCCGAGGTAAATGATAGCCTCCTTCATCATAAACCACTTCTCCCTGACTTGACAAAATGTAAACCTTCAAAATAAAAATAAAAAAGACAAAATAAAAAGTGAGAAAAATAAATCGCTGGGGTAGGAGTGATGGCAGAGCGCTACCGAGGTAAGAAATATTCTGGCTTCTCTCTCGCATTAAACTAACAAACCTTTGGATGAAAGGAACATGAAGATAAACAATACTTGTGACATTTTTTTAATTCTGCGTGGCTTGAAAATGGGTATTTCATTTCAGAAGAGTGGAAGATGGGAGGTTCCCTATTTATGTCAGCCATTTTACAGTCATACCTTTCCCCACACCTGAGAGAGCCTTTTTCAAAGCTTGGGAACGGGGTGCAGGGGGGGCTGTTACTTTGCTCCATCTACAGCACTAATTCTAAACATCAGAGGTAGTTCTAAATACCGAGAGAGTGGCAAAATTGTACAGCAAGTCATGCCTGCCAAGCAATCATTCATCATAATGACATCATCGCCCTGGAATGGAACAAAGTTTAAGGCTTTCATTTTTCTTTTTCTCTTTCTCCTGTCATTGTCGTATAAAAAGAGCATTAGGCACATCTGCTTCATAGCCCCAACTCCCCCACTGCCTGCAAGGAGAATGAATGCCTTCAGGGAAAGGACTATTAAGGAGAAGTAAAAAAAAAAAAGAAGAGAGAGAGAGAGATGAAGCAGAAGTTGCAAAAGGTTATTTGAAATCCAAGCACACTGTTGAATCTGTTGATTGAAAAAGTAAAAGCAGGTGAAAAATGTGCTTAAATTTGATCTCTGGCAGTTATCACTAGCACTCACTCTGAAAGGCTCGGCTGAACGCGTTTTTCTGCTGCCACAGGATGGCGTTCATAAGTAATCTTCATTGTCCTACTAACTGCATCGAACTATTTCCTCCGAATAGCATCGTTTCATGTCTTTTGTAGAACGGAGAGATGATATTCAGCTCCCTTACACCAGTACGGAATTAGATGGAATCAATTACGATCAACAGATTTATTCTGGTGTAAAATTGAGCAGACACGACAGCTTGTCCTCTCATCTGAGTTTACCTGCTTCATTCTCATCAGTCTGCCTTTAACTCTGGGGAACTGGTAAATATTGTTGAAATGAAAGATGGCCAGAGAACAGGCATCAGTTCTCTCTGGAGAAAGAAAGGCCTAACATGTATTTTTTTGCATACAACTTCTCATTTCTGTCTGAGGTTAGAGTAAGATGGTGCTTACCACAGAGCCCAGTTGTGCAGCAAGTTTGTCCGAGATGCCTCCTGGATATTTTTTGGCAGAAGAGTCCAAGAACTCATTGACAGATGAAGACCAAGTAGTTCCAGTAAATACTCCACCAGGTGACAGTCTTTGCTCTTGTAAGAGCCGTATTCTTGAACCTAGTAAGGAAAAGACACTTCTCAACAAAAGTATTCTGAACACCACTTTGCTTACAGCAAGCAGAAAGAAACTAGTACTTTGCACTATCATCAGCCAGCTTTTGGCACAATTCTGGATCTGCAAAAGATAAATATGAAAGTTATAATGGATATAAGCTACGCAGTTCACAAAAAGCTTTTAAACCTTCCAGGTAGTTCACAGATATAATGGTATCCTGGGGTGCATCAAGAGAAGTGTGGCCAGCAGGGCTCGGTGCTCGGCCCAGTCTTGTTCAACTTGTTCATCAATGACCTGGACAAGGGGACGGAGTGTACCCTCAGCAAGTTTGCTGACAACACAAAACTGGGAGGAGTGGCTGATACGCTGGAAGGCTGC
>NW_009258662.1:611067-623861 GCF_000687185.1 Egretta garzetta
ACCCTTGCCATTCTGTGATTCTGTGAAATCTATCCCCCCTGAATAGTTAGGCAAATGAAAGTTATGAAAAAATCTAAAAAAACCCCCCACCTTTACATTAATGGACTAGGAAGCGGTGCTTAACTGTGTTAAATGAGCTATTTTGTTATGGATGCTCTGGTACGCACCACCATTATGACCTCTAAGCTAATTACAGTCTACCTACTTAGAAGTTTTTAACCTTCTCAGAGCTCTTAGAATGTGACGGGGAGTTGGAGCAGGGCACCTTTTCTTCTGTTATTTATCTGAATTTCTGTGAATAGAAATCCAAAGACTTGCACTACTGCTGTATTGTAATGGTTGGACTTGATGATCTTAAAGGTCTTTTTCAACCTAAATGAAATGATTTTATGATTCTATGATTCAAACATGACTGTAAGCCAGAAAACTGAAGACACAACTAACTTGGTTTTTCCAAAAACATTTTTTTTTCAAATTTGAAAAAATCTGTAAACTGGGATCTATCCTGTCTATAAAATGGTATCTAAATATGAAATTAAGTCACATAAAAATTCTTATAAATATTGGTACATGGCAGTCTTTGCAGAAATCCACACATAAGATAGGTTTAATCGTACGGTGTGTCATATCAAAGCACAAGAGCTCACAACCTAAGAAGTCACACACAAAGGTGGCGGATGAAAGGCAAAGAGTCATCCCATCCGTCTGCACGTTCATATACTAAATACGGTTATTTTTCTTAGTATATGCCTTTGTAAAAAAGCTTCAACAGTCATCAGATCACAGAATAGAATAGAATCGTCTAGGTTGGAAAACCCCTTTAAGATCATGAAGTCCAACCATTAACCTAACCCTGCCATCCCACCACTAAACCCTGTCCCTAAGCACCTCATCTATCCTTCTTTTAAATACCTCCAGGGACGGGGACTCGACCACCTCCCTGGGCAGCCCATTCCAGAGCCTGACAACCCTTTCTGCTGAGATGACTCTCAGCATAGCCATTATATACTGCTGGTTCATAGCTACCAGAAGATCTGGCGTTAAGAACAGAGGAGATGAGAGTTGAGGTTGGTGGGTTCTGTTTCAGGCACAGTAAACTACTCACTTTGAGACTAAGTATAGAGCCCAACCTTCAGAGGGGCAGAGCTTACACTGCCAAACCTTCAGTGGGATTTCTGGCGCCCACCATCACAAATAATCAGTCTTCGACATAAATGTCCCTTTCCTCATTTGTAAAATACAAAGAAAGAGTAGCACAGACTCCACAGGGCTGCTGTGAGATATAATTAATAGTTGTAAAGTACCGAGTTCCGTGGATGAAAGCTGCTAATGCAAGTACAAAGCAATATCAGCTCTGAAATGTATTATACTTCTGCTATAAAAAGTTTTTAAAAAGAACTTATCTATTTTCTCCCAGTATTTTTACTCTATACACGAGCAAAAGATCTTGCACAGCAGTTCATTAAAAAAAAGAATTAACAGCCTATCATAATCTCACACAACCAATCTTCCCCCTGCTACTATCTTACTAAAAATGTCCATATTAAATACAACCTTGGGGCAACTTTTTAAAAATAAATTATTTCACACAGTCCATAAGAAGAGCTGATCTCTAGAAATAGGATAGTTAAATTTATTTAAACACCTATAAATGAAGCTCTAAATGAATTTAATGGTGCATAGTAAATTTAAAAGTTACTTTATGGACAGCAGAATTACCAAAATCTAGTACTATTAATGAAGTTTCTGCAACTAGTCACAAGCCACTCACTGAAAGAACTCAGACCTGCTGAGGAATACAAACAAAGTCCTTTAAAGGAACTTCAGATACATATATTTCTTCAAAGATACCATGATTATATAAAAATCTTTTATCTTTAATCCTCCCCCTTTTACTTCTTTCCTGCTAATCTAGTCAGGGTTTGCTGGGGTTTGTTGCCTCTCAGGACAAAATGTCTCCAGTGTTTTTAAGACAAATAAGTAATAATATTATAGTAAATAAGGCAAAGAAGTCTTCCTTCTCACTTCAAACAAACATGGAAACTCTGGAAATGAAAATAAAATCCACATACTTTAAGATTAAATAAGATTCTTCAGAAAGGTCCCCACTGCTGTAGCACTGAGATGCCACAATACGTGTGGAAGCTTTTTTCTTGTCCACGGGGAAATCAGTATTTATTAATTCTTTCAGGATACAAAATGACTTGAAATGATGAACTGATGAATTTTACACCACCCTTCATTAACATTTCAGATATTTTTGCGCTCTCTTCAGCTTTTATTTGCAGCCTTCTGAGCCACACAGAAGGTGATGAATATTGGCTCTGTGTTACTTAGGAAACTCATTAACCCTCTTGTTGCAGCGGATCTAACCAAGACAGCCATAAACCATGGAGGCTTTTGGAGTTAGAGGAAGGAGTTCACATAAATGAGCTTCTTGTTGGTCCACGTTGTGCAACATCTTACTGCCATAATGTCTGTTTCTTATTTCTTTTTCTCCAGTACCTTACAGCTCATATTCTGTTTTCATCCCAGCTGGTAATCTGCCCTGTCTGGAATAAATTCAAGGGTTACAGCTGAGTACTCACAATATGTTAAGCTGACCTTAGTTATGCTGCCTCTGACAAGAGTAGTCCTCCTTCCTTCCTCCACAGGCAGCCATGAAGCTCTTGGCTCCATGAAGCTTCTTCCCTCCTTGAGCCAATTCTATAGCTGCGTGATGCGTTTAATCAAGGAATCGATCTGTCTGAAAGTTGGTGGGTTTTTTCCCTAGGTTAGTTTTTGGATGGAACCATTTCCTGATCCAGATTACAAATGACTGCACAATCAGAAGAATGAGAGCAACGAGCAGACTAGAAACGCATTGGCAGGAGAGGTAAGTTGGGCATGACCACTTTTTGCAGCAGAATGCACTTCGATTGGAATCATAGAATCGTTTAGGTTGGAAAAGACCTTTAAGATCATCAAGCCTAACCGTTAACCTAACCCTGCCATCTCACCACTAAACCCTGTCCCTAAGCACCTCGTCTCCCTGGCTTTTAAATCCCCCCAGGGATAGGGACTCAACTGCTTCCCTGCGCAGCCCCTTCCAGTGCTTGACAGCCTTTTTGGTGAAAATTTTTTTCCTAATGTCCAACCTAAAATAGAATCATAGAATTGTTTAGGTTGGAAAAGACCTTTAAGATGATCAAGTCCAACCGTTAACCTGACCCTGCCATCCCACCACTAAACCATGTAATTAACTGGAAGTGATCATGAGGCTCCAGCCTTAGTCATTCAAAGGCTAAAAGGCTTCTGTTGAACACACTACTGATCACCTGTGTTTACCCTGCAGTGGGCAGCCCCAAAAGCACTTGGAGTGAGTTTATACGTTGCCTTCACTCATCTTACTACCCCCCTTTCCGTATACGTCTTCATGCTTCTGGCTAACCTGGGGAAGGGAGTAAAGTAAGGTCTCTATGCCATGCCATTTTCTTGTTGCTCAACAGTTTGATAGGCACAAAGCTCTCAGCCACGGACACTTATCTTGCTTGTGATTCATCTGGAATGTATGGGAGATCCTCAGGCCAAAAGCATCCTCAGAAGAGTCAGGCAACTCACTTTCTGCATATTATTGCCTCAGGGCACAGAGTGATGTAAAGTACCTGGAAAGATCTCCATTAAAGATTCAGATCCCGGGGAGGAATCAGCCCAGGAGACTCATTACAGGGAAGCACGCAGAGTTTTCAGAGACAAGCAGTCTCACAGGTTGCATCATTCACAGTTTTCAGTTCTTGGAACAACTAAGTAGGAATACTCTACTGATAAAAACAGTAGTAGCACGTGCCCAGACACAGTACCTGCTCCTGCTCTGCTATTCAAGTCCCAAATGTTATCAAAAACCGCAGGTGGCTCCAAACCCAGGTATGCCTTTACGAGGAAACTCAGCTCTGTGAATGCCTCCTCCGGCTCATCTGCAGAAAGGGTTATGCATTTCAGGGTGGAGAGAAAGGATACATAATGAAAAAAACCAAGCTTTAATCAGTACGAAGGTACAAAGCACAGAAGTCTGACACAAAAATGCGTTCTTAACTCATCCAGCTCATCTCTTTGGGAGAAAAAACTTCATCTTCATAAATAGCACATTTAAGAAAATAATCCAAAATCCATCTCAGTTTCTGCACTCACCTAAATATTCTCCTTCTGCAGTTTGGTTTACTGTGTTTTATTTCTTTAATGCTCTATTTAGATTGTAAGCTCCATATGCTTATGGACAATAACTACAAATACAGTATTTTGTACCACAATGACATATTTCACCATCACTGTGGTGAACCACAAAAATCGCCTCCACAAAAGGGCAGGCACAGGACAAACTAGAAAAGGATTCTTCTCCACTACCCGCTATCCTCAAATCCTAAATATCAAGAAGCAAACATTTGTTTTAATGACATTTCTACCACCCTCACATTCCTTGTTTCAAGCTGGGGGACTTGAGCAAGTTACTAAGCCTAAGAGTCCTACAAGGAAAAGCTTTGCAGCAGCCTCTTTACAGCGAGACATGCACATCAGCTGTCATTTCGACACTTAAAAAAGCCTATCCTGCCCAGAGATAATCGGGTCTGCTAGATCAAAAGCACCTCTGAACTCTGCCCAGAAACCAACGGACAATTAGCACAGATCAGTTTAAGATTCTCATGGGAGACAATACTCAACAAGTGTGCTGCTGAGCTCAAGAGTTGGTTCGCTTTCTAGATGGGCTTAAAGCACAACTTGGACATAGCAGAGTAATTCAGTCCTGACAGATCTCCAGAGCTTTTGGATTCGTGGGACAAGAATTAACTGGGAAAGTCAAATAGATTAAACTGGTGTGCTGAACACCAAATCATGGGACAAGAATTAACTGGGAAAGTCAAATAAATAGATTAAACTGGTGTGCTGAACACCAAATCATTTGCCATCCTTAGTTTAATATTTGCCAGTGGCTTTGTTTGCATAGCAGATTCAGTCCACCTATCGGTGTGACATGAGAAGTCAGATTTATACTATGAAAGAGATAACTTACCCGTGTTGATTACTGCATCAAAGTATCCAGGAAAATCCTGACTTATTTTGATGTACATGTCCACTCTGGAGACTGCCTCTTCAATCTCGGGCCTGCTGAATAATCCTTTCCTCCGCAGATGTCCCTCATATTTTTCTTTGTCCATTGGTACTAACAGGATATATCTGGGTTTAAAGTAGGTATTTTTCAAGCTACGTACACCCTTTAAATTAAGCAGAGAAATGCAATGTTTTGTTCCTGAAACTGAGTGTTACTGAACTTGGAGCTGAGTTTAGGACAACTCTGTACGTATCACAAATTGCTGTCCGAGTAGTACTGGAAACCTGTATCCAACCCACAGGTCTCAAGATCTAGCATAGAATCATAGAATGTTTTGGGTTGGAAGGGACCCCTAGAGGTCACCCAGCCCAACCCCCCTGCAGGAGCAGGGACACCTTGAACCACATCAGGTTGCTCACAGCCCCGGCCAACCTGGCCTGGAATGTTCCCAGGGATGGGGCCTCCATCACCTCTCTGGGCAACCCCTGCCAGGGTTTCACCACCCTCACTGCAAAGAATTTCTTCCTTAGATCCAGTCTAACCCTCCCCTGCTTCAGTTTAAAGCCATCCCCCCTTGTCCTGTCACAGCTGGCCCTACTAAAAAGCTTGTCCCCCCTTTTCCTCTGGGCCCCCTTTAAGCCCTGACCGGCCACAATCAGGTCTTCCCACTGCCTCCTCTTCTCCAGGCTGAACACCCCCAACTCTCCCAGCCTGTCAAGCATCCAGCTTTACAAAACAGGCAAGTTCAAGGTGAAAACATGTGAAAAGCATTATAAGAATAGTAGAACTTTATTCTAAACATACTTTTGAAAGAACCCTTCTAGTCAAATTCCACAGCGATTTAAAGCATCATAGTTCTCACACCCACCAGTTACTGGCTTCTCCTTCTTTTCCATCCTTTTGATTCCATCAGGACCTACTCATTCTGAATGTGTGGATCACTGGCTCACACTATTTTACGGACACACAGCACAACTTATCTGTATCACCACCTTGGCCCTTAGCTTTCCACTATGAACAACCTGACAATTTTCTCCTCAGCTATTTTTCTAAGTGAACGTGCGCAACTTCATCGAGATACAGGAGTATTTATTTTCCTTGCAACGTTACCCCCTCCCCAAACTGGGTATAAGCACAACTCCCCAGCAGAGATGCGATGTGCACATCCGTTACGCTATAGTCAGCTGTCTTAACCTCAAACATTTTTATCAGCAATAAACTATCTTGAATAGGACTTTTAGTAGGCAGACAAGGAAACATTTACATGAGCCTTGTGTCAACTCTGCCACAAGGCCAACGGCTCTGGCTGGCGCTAACTGACAGCTGAGGACCGCAAACATCTATAATCATTTCAGCTAGATCTGAAAAAGGAGACCTGTCTGCACGTAACCAGACAGGTCCACCAAAACAAAGTCTTATTAAATGATGCAGGTCATGGTACCAACCCTGAATTTCCGATAGCTCTCCTTTGCACCGACTCATACTTCGAAGAATCTTTTCTCTTCCCTCTCATTCTATCTACATATAAACCAGAATATCGTAACCATGTAGCCCTGCAATATGGTATTGCCATTGCCATAAGATTTGTACTGAGTTTTCAAGGCCTGAGGCTTGCCCTGCTTGCTCTGAACTTTTCTTGACTTGGCTGTAACTTTGTTTTAACTTGGTTTGGCCGTGACAGCAATTTCTCTTGTTGACCAGGTGGCTATACCTAACTGTTTTACTTTTGTTTATCTTTCTGTGGTACAACCGTAGTTTTATATGGATAGCAGTAACAAGCAGTTACTACCTTGTTCCAGGTAGAATGAGATGTTTATGACTCAACACAATCACATTGCGCAGATAAATACAGTCCTGGAATGGCAGCAAAAACCTTGAGAAATGGAAACGCAGGGCACAGTGGAGACGTCTACAGGCATGAGTTGATAAGAGATGGATCACAGTCTTGACACTAGACACCTCACAACTATGAACATCTTGTTACTGGTCAGTTAAAAAAGGAAGGCCTGGAGCTGGAAAAAGCTGGTTTTAGGGGCAACAAGAAGAAAGAGTATCTAACGTACATAAAGGGCACCATATAATGTATAATATAATATATAATATATATATAATGTATAATAATGTATAAGGTATAATGAATTCTTGTCTCAGGAGTGGTGTGGCCAGCAGGAGCAGGGCAGGGACCGTGCCCCTGTGCTGGACACTGGGGGGGCCGCCCCCCGACTGCTGGGGTCAGGGTTGGGCCCCTCCCTCCCCGAAGGACCTGGGGGGGCTGGAGCGTGTCCAGAGAAGGGCAGCGGAGCTGGGGAGCACATCCCCCCACCAATGATGATGCCAGAGGGAAACCACTAACCTTAGAACCCAAAGGAGCAGTGAAAGGGTGAGCATAACACCAGCAAAACAGATAAAAACCAAGAAGCATGTGTTTCAATTTTAATATTATTATTAATAATTTTTTTTCTGTATATAAGTATTCTAAATGCATTATTCTTCTTCTTTTTTCTGTAATAATTAGACCTAGACTAAGGATGATTCTTGAATTAGTTAAAATTTCCATCATGCTAACAATAAATTCTTGGCTTTACTTCTATATATCTGGTCATATACATATATGATCTTATATATAAAAATGATCATTTTGGGTATTTAATGATAATTGTGGGGAAAAAAAAAAACACCTAAACCAGCCAACAATCAGTGTAGTGTCTGGTGATGAACAAATTACCCAAAGTTAAACGAGACCATGCACATTATTCCACTGTAGTAAACACAGGGAAGGCTACTTCCTTGTCATTGAGGCACTGAAGTGGGTAGGAACAGGGAGGGACTAATATGTCAAATCTGAGCGCTGTTCATTACTTCATCAGAACTGACCGTCACATCCTTAAAGCTGGGGTTCTCCAGAATAATTCTAAAATACAGCCAAATACAAGCAAAATAATGCAAAACCCAATAATAGGCTGAACACGTACTAGATTTTTTTTTTTTCCTGGTTGCAGCATTCTAAGTATGGAACAGTACTTTGATCCCTTCTAAAAATTTCAGGGGGTGATTCTGGGGAAAATTCTATTTATTTTGGTGAAAACTAAAGGGGAGAATTTGGGGCACAGAAATCTCTGCACCCAGCTATGTGACCACCGACTTTCAGCTAGGCCTGTAATTATTCCAAAATTGGAAAACCAACAGAAAGCAGACCCGCATTCCAGCCCAGTAACACCCTCCTCGTCTGAAGTTGCACTGTGAATGGGTTCACCTTCTGATCAAGAAATAACGTAACAAATGATTTGTATGTCCCCGAACTCTGTAGGAATAGGAAGGCAGCCTGTCAACAGTCTGGGGTGAGCAGGGAGGAGAAAAAAGGAAGAGATACAGAAAGCTTCTGGTGTGCCCAATAAATTTGCTGTACAGAGACAACAGGATGAGTGACTGTCTCATATGAAATGAAGATAGTATAAGAAAAGTGACCTTAAAATAAAGAATGGGAGAATACAAGAGTTGACAGTTTGAATCCAAAGAGATATTTGGAAAATAACAAAAGGACTAAAATTTGAGTTTCCTGAATTTGCAAATGAGGTCAAGAAAGGACTCCTTGAGTTGAAGACGTCAATTCATTTAACATAGCTGAAGTACCTCATTTTTTTTTTTTTTCAGTTAACAGCACAGGGTTATAGAGAAGATGTGATAAGTATTAGATCCTACTTCCTTTGACTCCCCAGCCTGAATGACTGGATAACCAGCAACAAGTGCAATAGAGAGTGGTCTTTGGTGGGAGAAAAGGTGTGCTTATATTTCTGAAAGCATAATGAAACCCATCAGCCCCTCTGCCACCACACGCCCTTGGTTGGACCGTGCAGCTCCTTCCATTGCTCTGCAGGTATTGGTGGCTACACAAGCAAAGGGAAAGCCCTGAAACAGAAGAGGTTTCAGTTAAATATGAGGAAGAACTTCTTGACTTTGAGGGTGACCAAGCCCTGGCATAGGCTGCCCAGGGGGGCTGTGGAGTCTCCTTCTCTGGAGATATTCAACCCCCACCTGGCTGATGTCATAGAATGTTTTAGGTTGGAAGGGACCCCTAGTGGTCATCTAGTCCAACCCCCCTGCAGTGAGCAGGGACACCGCTAACTGCTCCTGCAGGGGGGTTGGACTAGATGTCCTCTAGGGGTCCCTTCCAACCCAAAACATTCTATGATTCTATGATTCTAACTAGATCAGGTTGCTCAGAGCCCCACCCAACCTGGTCTTTTCCTGTGCACCCTGCTCTGGGTGAGCCTGCTTGAGCAGGGGGATTGGACTGGATGGTATCCCGAGGTCCCTTCCAACCCTTGCCATTCTGTGATTCTGTGATTCTGTGAACGCACTTACTCCAACTTATAACTGTGTGTCAGAACTGCAGCACCTTCACTAACTGGAAGTGTAGAGTCAGCAAGATTTAACTTTTCAAATTTGTGTCAGTCTCCTTTATCAGTGAAAGATATACTCTAGATTAAAGGGAGTGAACAGCTCTAAATTTTTAGTCTCAGCCCACAGACCATAATTAAAATTTCTTTTAATAGTGCTAAATCACTTTTGTTATGAGCCTCGCAGAAGATAACGGACTTCAATAACTTCTATTCGGATACATAACTCACCATTATTGTTTCTCATCTGCTAGCAGAGCCCACAGTCATACAAGACTGTGCATAATTACTACGTGATCTTGAAACTTCAGTGACAAAGGAGTTTCTTAGCTGTCTGTCCATGACAGTTGCTTCGGTAATATCCAGTAAAAGTTATGGTCACTGCCTATGTCGCTGGGTTAACCTCCTTATGAATAAACATGATGTTCCATTAAGTTCTTTCTCCTAAATTATTTGACAACACATCTACTTTGTGAAGAATTGACAGCTTTAAAAGGCACCCCATTCCATCATATTTAGTCTTCTCCTATTTTTCTTCCTTTGGAAATTTAGGCTCTGTCTGGCAAGACAACAAACACGCTCAATGCCTACTGCAATCAGTGGAGGCTGAGGGTGATTCACAGTTCTCACAAGACCGAGGAAAAAGAGGAAATGGAACTACACCGAGATGAAGTTATTAATTTGCTGTTTAACATCAGCCAAGTAACAGGCACTTAAGAACAGGATTGCAGCATTAAATTGTGGACCATTTGAGCAAGGAGCTACTGATTTTTTAGCGCTGACATGCTGCTATTCTGTTATTTCTACGTTTACATGCAAGCCAGTAAATGCGTACAGATTTCTTTGGGCCAAAGGGAACTAAAACTCCTTATGAACACTAAGGTTCTTAACTGAAAACTAGTTTTTTGATCACCAGTTTCACAGACAAAATAATAATCCTAACATTAATTCAATTTAGTATCGATTTTTGCTCAAGTCTCCCTAGTCTATCCCCTAACTCTGGATGCACAACTTCAGATCCTACGTTAGCACTGCAGTCTCCTACATTTCCTTTTACACCTACTATTTTTTCCCCCACCTACCATGGACTGTAGCAGTGCCTGTTACCTTGTAGTAATCCCCCAGAGGTAGAGCTGAGCCCTATGAACACAGTAAAACCCAGCAACTCTCAGCATCACACCGTGGGCACTCTGTAGAGTCTTTCATTTTGGAAACTCATATAGACGGAACTTATTTTGTAGAAATGGAAGGAAATGGAGCATGCCTTTCCTTTTTCTCACCTCAACCCCTAGCTAGTAAATCTTGAGCGAAGATAATGAGAAGTATATAATTAGAAAATTAGCTAAAAATTTATTCTTTTGGGATTCCAATAGATAGGTTTTGACACTTTGTTTGCGACCTAGTTTCTTAACGCAGAAAGACTTCTGAGATCCTGCCATCTGTGCATGTGCACTTGACAAACCTCAGAGACAGTAATCTCTCAGAGAGATTGCATCTTTTAATAGTTCTGCCCAAAGTGTTGCCTCAGGCCTGCACACCCCCTCCATTGCTTCATCAGCAGAGGAGAAGCATGGCATTCTTTCAGGGGTGATCAGTAGGCATGCAGCTCTAGACTAGTCCCACTACAAGCTGCAGATGGGTGGAAAGGACGTGGTTGAAAAGCTGAGGATGGTGTAATGGAAAGTACTGGGGATGTGGTGGGGAGATGAGGCTGCTGAAGACTGAAAAAAACAGGCCAGGAAATTTTAAGGAGCCAGCAGAAGGATCCATCTGACTAAATGTGGGTGTCTATAAAGGGAGCGGTGTGGTTTACATATAGAGTGCTACTTGATACAGGCAGGGGAGTTAAAAATGCTGTTCGTCTGACCAAAGAACTCTCTCTCCAGTGGCTGTAATGCAGCCCACACAACTAGTTCAAATGTATCAGCAGCAGCTGTAGGCTGGGAAGAAGGCTGTAGGATGTCTCTTGCATCAGTAAGTGGCTACGTCTAGGCAGTTGAAACAAACCTTAATCAAACTGCATTAAGTCCTCCCCAGGACGGTTCTCACAGAACAACTCATTCAAAAATGTTTGGGTAATAAGCAATCCTTACCTCTATTTCTAAGTGAACACAGGTTGCAAGACCCTCTCTGGCAATTGACTCTACAGTGTCTCTTCCAAGTCCGTAGTAATAGCCACTGTAGTTAAAGGTTGCTATAAACTTCCCCTGAAATTCAAAACAGCAAGTATAATGACAAAAGAAATATTTTATCTTCCTTTAAAGAGCAGAACCACTTTGGACTTCCTTGCTTTCTCTCCCTACAAAGTCTCCCTGCCTAAATCATCAATGCTAACGAGGCCAATGGTAGCACAAAATTTGCAGGGAAGAGCACATAGCCAGTCCTGCAGGGTATGGGCTTCTCCATTGTTCATAGATAAAAACCCACCAGTGTCTTGAAAACAAGCTGCTGACAGGTTACAGCTTTCATTGGTTATTCATTGCCACTGTAAAGAAAGCAAGATCTAAAGCAAGGGGCATCCTTCTTTTGACATTACATCAAACCATATGGCCGTGCCGTATAAAATAGACGATGTCAAAGAAAAGAGAGGACAGAAACAAATCTGCAAGGAGAACGTATAATTGGCCAAGAAATTTCAAAGTTAAAACCTGACAACTGAAACTTTGGTTCCCAGTAGTACGTCTAGAGAGATGCAAGCAGATTAGATCCTTTTAAAATTAAACTACTTGATTACTGAGAGTTATCATTAAGGACCAAATCAGTTGCTTAAGACTCTGTTGGCTCCCCTGTTTGTGTATGTACAAATAATGAGCTCAGTTGTGGCTTTTCAAGCCAAAGTTTTATTGCAGGCAGCAAAAGGCATCAGAGACAGTAGCTGGAGGCACACTGCCTTCAGAGAGAAACACAATGCCCTCAGGGTGAATTTGCTAAACTTTAAAAGACTGCATTCCCTGCAGGGTTGCTGGAAGGTTTTGAAAAAAGAAAAAAAAATAAAATTAAAAACCCCAAAAGATGGCAGCTATTTTTTTTCTTTCCTACACACACAATAGATACTTGCATAGGAAAATAAATTTATTTCTACATTATACTACTGTTTAAAGATTCCAGCTGACCATTATGCCCATTTAATGGTTTTGATATACGCATACAGGAGAAAAGAGAGCATAAATATACAACAAATTTGTGGTTTCCGAGTATGAACTTAAGCCACATAACTGTGAGTGAATAGAATGCACACACAGACACAAACTAAATATTAAAAAAAAATAAAAATCAGAACCAGACAGAAAAGTTGAGTTCACTCGGGGTGTAGG
>NW_009258662.1:623902-649803 GCF_000687185.1 Egretta garzetta
AGGCCTACTAGGATCCTAGTTAGGTACTTACTGTGTTCACCATTTTGTCGAATGCTTCTTGAGAAACGAAATAGTAATCAAGTCTGTTTTCTTCACCAAAGTAAGCTGCCCTGGTGGTGTGACAGGGACTGGAAGATATATGGTATAATAAAGAAATAACCTGTTTTCAATCATAGAAGTAGCAATGGAATAGGAGCAGGGGAAAGGGAGACTACTACAAATCATTTTATTTTTAAGAAGAGAAGAAATATGAGAAATCTAAAGAGGTGCAAATCATACCACTAATGCCGCATATTTGAAAGATTAACCCATAAATACAAAAAAAAAGTTTAAATGTAACATTACATTTTGGCTATAAATCCCCCCCGACCCAGGATAGCCTGAACTGAAGCTGTCACAGCACGCTGTAATAGAGAAATGATGAAACAATTTTTTTCCAGTTATGTCAGCTTGTGGATGATATAAAGTAGGATCCTAAATATGGAAAAGGAGACTAGGAGTTAGGCTGAACTGCGAGGTTAAGAAAGAGATATAGAGACCAACCTTTAAATAGACTCCTAATAGTAAGGGGAGAAACAATCCTGAAACCAGGGAGATAAGTGGGATACAAGGCAGGAAAAGTAACTGCCTGCCACCACTTAAGGACATAGGATAAACCTCGGATACGTGAGCTTACTACCAGGATGAAACACTAAAAAAAATATATAAATAAACCCAAACAAACCCCCAAACCCCCAGCTAAGTCAACGCATGTAGCAATTTCCGACTAAAATATGAAGTGGCTTGTGTTCTATCTTAGGAAATTATATTTTGCTTCTTGTTTCTGCTTTGGATTTGGTTTTAATTTTTACATCGCAGGATAACAGAAACAAAAGCGTGATGTGGAGCTTTGGCATCGACTCCCACCGATGACATTTTAACTCTTTGACTTCTGCTGGATTGTGCTGGAAAGTATGGCAAAAAATATACCACCTGGCAGTATAGCACCTACCAGGCCATTTCTGCTCATTTATCCAAGGTAGCGCAGTTATAAACCATTAAGAAGTTCAGTCTATAATGCAGAGTTTGACAGATCTTAACTATCGCGGCATTAGAGGGTGCCACTTTTTTTATTAGCAAGCTGTGGCAAATGAAAACAGTGTGCCACACGTGGACTCTGTACAATTTCCCTTCAAAGGCCTGATTTTCTTTAAGATATTATGAACGCATCCAGCTTTAAAGGCCATTCCTGAGCACTAGCCAGATGGTTTGAGGGTCCAATTTCACTTTATTTTTTGAAACACTTCTAAACATTACAACCCTTTTTAATTGCAAGGCCATGTTTACATTCAAACTGCCAAGGTATCTTGCATGAAATACATTTTTAATGAGTGGAATGTTTGAAATTTAAAAGTGTAAGCCATAAAATTGCTTAAATCTCCACTGAATAATTAAAATACAACTTTGCTTTATGGTTGCAATTTTCTGCTCTGTTAAGATTCTGTCTCTCTCCCTTTTTTTTTTTTCCCCTCACACATAAAACTTTTAGGAAATAAAATACACAGTATAAAAACAATGCTTTTAAAAAACACATAGTGCTTGGAAAATTTCAGCTGGTATTCAATTAGTCTGTAATTTCCAAACTAGTCTTTCAAAACATCGTAGTTGCTTTAAAGAAAGGCAAAAAGTCATTTTTCGAGTGGTATAACCATGGCAGATCTTTTCTTCAAATGTCCTTTCAACTTGCCAGTTTAACAATCTAAGCTAGCAAGTGGCTACAATCTGAGCACGGAGCAGACCTGTAGGCTCCTTCACCGAGCTGTATTACGCTAGAGAAGAAGGGTACTACCAGACATCACATCGCCATGTAGACCATGGTCCTGTGATGCTAAGAACTGGGGAATCTCTCTCATGTAGGTGCCCATGGTCCCTTTCTTTCAACTCACCACTTCGGCACCTAAGAGCGCACAAATATAGACCCAGGTCCTGTTGCGGCAAACACTAAATGTGTGAAATGATGGCCAAAGTCTGGTTAAAAATGAATGGATAAATTCATGTAATAAAAAAGATTGAGAAAATAGAAGAGAGACAATATAACAGGAATACAGACCAGTGCTGGATAGCGTGTGCTATAGGAGCTATGGAAGGTAGGTACTGCCAGGAATGGAACGGGTAGACAAGAGGAACAGCTTACACCACCTATTTTTAGGCAACAGGTAATGGTGATCTAATGTAGCCAGACTTCCTATCTACTGTGCGCTTAAAATAGGTGGATACCTCAGGGAAACGATTCACAAAGGCTGAGTCTCCCTTGGAAAGAGTTCGTTTCTCTCCATGAAGTAGGCAGGGAGCCCAAGGCGCTAAGGATCATAATTCAGGCCTTTCAGATCGGGAGAAGTAGTCCTCCCAGCAGGTGGTGAAGTCTGAAAGGTGCCATTTGCTTTGATAATACTACTCACAGGATAATAAACTGGTCCAGCAATCGCACTTCTTTGCTTTCCTAGCTTCTGGGTGCAGTCTGCACACGCATGCTAATGTGTTTATATGCAGGTACATTACAAAAATTAAGAGAAATGCATACGTATCTAAACAGATGCTTAGGTTGAGGGGCATTTGTGAGCATAGATAGAACAGATCAATAAAAGGAGCATTAAATGGCACATTTTGTTTGTTTGTTTGCTGTTCACCTTTGAAAAGAACATGATAATTTAAATAGCTTTTCTTTTAAGGAAGTATTTGATGACTTCAGGCAATCAAGCCCTGGGAAGAGATAAAATGCACAGCAATGAACATTTATTGGTTGTCTTTAACTTTTAACTTCTTTAAAAAAAAAAAAAAAAAAAACCAAACCAGCAGCAATTCTAGCCTTGATCACTTGGTGTCCTTTTAAACTTACGGAGCAAACTTACCCGTATCTGAAGAAATTGTTGAGCTGTCTGCAGATCTTATGAGTAAGTTCTCTCTTACCACAGGCTAGAGGGCCAACTAATACCAGCATGGGGTAGGGAGCATCAAGAGTAGGTAAAGTGCTACAAGAAAGGAAAATAAGGAGCCATTACATTACCTACAAATGAAGTCTTCAGCAACTTCGTATAAAGCTTCTGCAGAGACTTTATCATCATTTCAACTATTCTCATCTGTCTATCACGCTATTCACATTGTTCACAGTGTAGACAAAAATCAGGAGAAGCGTGTGCTCAGTTTGATATGCTCGAAACTTAAAAATAGCACAAAATACTGCATTAAAGACCCCTGGGTCTCTTTTGCAAAAGGAATAATGTTACGTCTACTATAATCTTTTCCGATTTATAACCTTTTCTAAAGCTCCCTCTGCAGTTACGGCGTTGCTGGGATTTGTTTAAGAGTTTTCCAAGTCTATTGCAGAGATGGTAATACTTTAACGATCAGGATAATAAGCCTAGCATGAACCTGGACTCAGTCCTACAAACCTTTACACACTCTTGCATGTAATCTTGCTGACTTCCATGGCCTTGCCAGATGAAGGTGGAAATTTGTAAAGAACTCTTCAATTCAACACAATGAAAACCACTAAGATCCTTAAGCTCCACTGAACACAAATAACACTACAAGAAAAGAACCCAAAGTGCTGCAAAAATACAAAGCCCTCCATTGTCTCCACACTGAGCAGATGGTTAGATCCTCAGATTTCCACTTCCAGCTGTAAATACCAGAATGAATAGCACTTCTGTACTTTTGAGTGTCCAGCAATTTATTTAGACAGCTAAAAATGGAATGCAATTTTGGACACTCAGTTTTAAATCTCAGCTAGATCTTAAGACTACACTGCTTGATAATATGTCAGAAATAGTTGAAATAATTTCAAACCCACTTATTTTTAAATACTAAATGGCTTGGACTAAATTTAAATTTTCAAGTGGAAGAAAAGCACTGATGTGCGTTAAGCTTAAAGCAGGTGAACACAAATTCTTGAAAATAGAGTACGTTTCTTTAACCTTTTCTCTAACAAGTAACTAACTCTAAAAGAAGTAGAATCATAGAATCATTGAGTGTTTTGGGTTGGAAGGGACCCCTAGAGGTCACCCAGCCAAACCCCCCTGCAGGGAGCAGGGACACCTTGAACCACATCAGGTTGCTCAGAGCCCCGTCCAACCTGGCCTGGAATGTTTCCAGGGATGGGGCCTCCACCCCCTCTCTGGGCAACCCATTCAATGTAATGATAACCATCCAAACACAAGCACGGAGGAAAAAGATTTCAAAGTAATGGCTTTACTCCTATTTTAGGTTCAGCAAAGCAGCTCTATTTTCTACCAGATTGTATGTATATAACGGGACTTGATGCTTCAGAAGCACTAAGATAATAATGCAATTCAGTCTCCCACTTCTCTTAGAGGGTACTATTCTCACAGAAGAAATATCAGATGCACCTAATTAAGAGACTGCCTCGAGTCTGTACATACATGTTGTTGCTAAACTGTGAAATGAACCCAGATCCTGGTTCAGTGTTCCATCCTCTAGACTTTTTTAAAGCAAGACTGTAGCAGAACCCTTGGGAAATTTAAGGTTTTTTTACTTACCGTGCTGATTGGTGACCTTTACAAAACGTTAGACAACATTAGCACAATAAGCGTATTAGCACAATACATTAAAAATACTGGAGAAGGTAAAAACACATTTTCAAAATCCTCATCTGAATCTGTTAGGTTGTGACATTCTGTTCAATTTAAGAAATATCTTCCTCCTCTCTTGATTATTTGAGCTGTTCTGACTGCCTTTCCCTTTTCTGACATTTGTGGTAAGGAAAAGACCAGTTTAAGACAACGTGGTCCCAGGAGGTATTAGTGACAGTTGTGGATACTACAAGTGCATTATTATAACTGAACCATTTAAAAGCTAGAGATTCAAAATTTATCAAGACATGACAGAAAGGTTCTTATTCTTGCTCAAGGCCATGCCCTTCGTGAATAACGGTGTCAAGGCAGGTCTGTGAAGGCAGAACCCTTACCTTCAACATAGTTTTAATATATTCCTTCTCCATGCACACAACCTGTTACACGCTTGCAAATTGCAGAACTCCTCAGTAATCTTTTCTTTTCAAGGCAGCGTTATATCCAGTAATGATACAATACACCATTACTTGACATGATTATACTTGGAATTCAAATTCCCTTAAATAAATTTCCATTGCTCAAATTCCTCATCTCCTCAAATTCCTTGGATTTATTATTTCATCAGAAGAACATGAGAACATTTCCGTGACACTGTCTTCCATTACATCACCACTTGCTAGTTCTCAGAAGATAAACTAAAAGTTTGGGGTTTCCTACTTCTTGTAAAGAGTTCTTGGCTCATTTAATGTTCATCCTTCAACTTTCTTTGTCTTTGGCAAGTACAGTAATACACTGCTGAGCAAGATTAATAGATTTCAAGGCCAGAAGGGACTACTGTGATCATCTACTCAGGCTCCTCTCATCACACTGGCAACAGGATTTCCCCGATTTCTTGTTTCAAGCCTGCTACCTGAGGTTCCGTTAGAGCATATTTTAATTAAAAACGTTCCAGTTGTGGAGAATTCTTGGTACCCTTGGTAAATTGTTCCAATGGTTAATTACCTTCATTGTTAAAAATAATCATGCTCTATTTCTTCTCTGGATGAATTTATCCTCAATAGCCGGATACCAAGTCTCATCATGTACTTGCCCAATAGACTGAAGAGCCCTCTGCTATTAAATTTCTGCTCCCCATGTAGCAGTTATAACTATGATCAAGCTACCTTTTTAAATGTCACATGCATTTATAGTAGGGGGAAAATACACACAATATTGTTCAGTAGTGTGTTACCATGTAATTAAAGATAGAATCACAAGGCACACAGAGAGAGGGAATGGCATAAGAAACTTAATGTTTTCTGACTGCAAAGCATGCAACAATGTAACTTTTGTATTTGCTTTCAGGTTTTAATAGAGATATTACTAAAATAGAATTAATTCCAATCTCATCTAAAAACATAGATGCAAATGAACCAAACCAATCTGGTATTTTATAGTGCAGAAGACTGTAACGCATCATCATTAGGAAGATTTCATTAATGACTGTGTTGTGTGCTTTCCAGCTGAGCATGGGCAAACATTCAAAGCATCGTTAACAATTTTGGTCACCACCATAAATGCTGGTCTGCATGTTTATATGTTTGTGTATACAATACCTCTGACAGAAGACAGGATTGTTTCTTTCCAGCAATGAAGACACACATATACAATCCAATAAACAAATATTTAAATACAGCCTATGTCTGCATTGGAAGAAATCCCTGCCTCTAGGTAAAACTATTGTGCTTTTTTTTTTTTTTTTTTTTTTTTTAAATCTCCAACCCTGCAAAACAGTAAATAAATCTTCAGGGCTTTTTTTAATAGGCTGTTAAGTATTCTCAGAGCTGTCATCACCACTGGGATGGTTCCTGTCTTTCATTGGCAATCCCAGAAAACAGAAGACTTGCCATAAAGATATTCTAAAAATATCATTTTCTGAGTTCCTAAATCTTGGCTCTTAAATCAGGTTACTCATTGCAAATTAAGATGTCCAACATGGTGCTAAAACAGATCGTGGGGCACAAAACTTGATCCCAGTGCCCACGGTAGCCAATATAATAATAAATGACATATATTTAATATATTTCATAGTATTCCAGAGTATGTCAAAGCATTTTCCAAGCATTTATCAAGTGAATATTGTAACACATCTGAAGACCATCAAAGTATGGGCTATTTCCATTTTCTAGATGAGAAATGAGACTGAGAGAAGCCACCTGGCATGGCAATGGCAACGTTGGGAAAAGGGTATTGACTTACCCCTCCCTTCTGTGCTTTAATTAGTGGTCAGCATCATCTCCTCCGAAAGGCAGAAGTAGAATCATAGATTGTTTTGGGTTGGAAGGGACCTTGAGAGGTTATATAGCCCAACCCCCCTGCAGGGAGCAGGGACACCTTGAACCACATCAGGTTGCTCACAGCCCTGTCCAACCTGGCCTGGGATGTTCCCAGGGATGGGGCCTCCACTACCTCTCTGGGAAACCTGTGCCAGTGCCTCACCACCCTCATTGGAAAGAATTTCTTCCTTAGATCCGGTCTAAACCTACCCTGGTTTGGTTTAAAACCATCCCCCCTTGTCCTGTCATAGCTGGCCCTACTAAAAAGCTTGTCCCCCCCTTTCCTCTGGGCCCCCTTCAAGCCCTGACCGGCCGCACTCAGCTCTGCCCGCAGCCTTCTCTTCTCTTTGCCGGCTCATGTCCAGATGGACATCCCTAAGTACAAACTTGAAAATTTCACCTTATGAATATAAAATGTGCTCCAAAGCCATGAAATAAAGCTATTTTGCTCACAATGGGATGCCAATTGTGTGAAGAGAAGGAGTAAGCAGAAGAGGAAGAAGGTATGTTTTACAGCTCTCTTCTCCCCCTAGAGATTTTTAAATCGCCTTTGGGTATTGATAGAAATTTTGCGTCTTTCATTTATGGTGAAAATGGCCATCTGTTTCAACAGATTGTTTAAAAGAAACGGAGCTGTGGACAATCTGTCTCAGACTTTAGAGGTGAATGACTAACTTCATTTCATAATCAATTCCAACCAAATCAGATTTGCCTAATTTCCAGACTGCTACCAGAATACTATGGAACGTCTACTTCTTCATGGCATTAATTTAGAGGTGGGAGTGGGACAGAAAAATGTCCAACTATGACAACATATTCTGCTTTACTTGAGTGCCACCCTCAGGAGCTGATGTGAAGTGGAGGTAAGCTTACCTGTCAAAGATCCTCTGGGGCTGCAGCACGCTATACATAACATGAGTCATATGGTCTTTAGCAGCAACAACTTCTGGAGGAGGATCATATTTATTCACAGCAGCAACCTGTTTCCACAGTTTAGGGGGCAAAAGAAAGAAGAGCAGTGATGTAATTGATTCCAGCTGCAATATGCTTCGCAGATCACTATGAATAATGATGGCTTCATATTTATGAGGGTCAGACTTTGTAGTTGGGTTGTCTGTGAGCATTCCACTACATAAATCTTTTCAGGGCATTTAACACAATTTGATAAATGGATGGAAGGCAGCCAGACATAGCTCGCTATCTTTAATATATTCACCCTTTTACTGGAAAGAAAACAGTATGCCACATAAGACACAAAGTAATTTTGCTTAGGTTTTAATTATCCATTAATTTGCATCCTCTCACTGCTGGTGGAAGATGCCAAACTAAAATCCTTAGGGACTGAAGCCATTCATTTATTCGTCAGAAGAGGAACAGAATGGGCATTAACAAAGTAAGCAAACTGCACTTTTTTCCTGACAATGCATTTTTGTCTTTCCTGGGAGGAAGAACACTCAAACTCCAAGGATTCCCTCCATCCATTCTGTTGAAAGCTCTGTTGAGGGTACTGACACTAATGAGTTGTATATTTTTTTTGTATTGTTAATACTACTCACTCAGAAATAGGTTAAGAAGTACTGAGTCATTTCATGTAAACCATGGAAGATCAACTAGCCTACGCTGGTGCAAAATACTGCCATAAGCTCCAAGGCCATGCCTGTGTTAGCAAGTAGTATGGTGCAAGAGGAGTGGATCTTTACAGCAAAACATTCAGTACCCAGGACCCAATGTCCAAGCAATGGGGAGTAGGGGGAAGGAGCTCATTTCGTTCTAGCTCTAGTTTAGTCCTTGGGTCCAAATTAGTGGCTAGGAGCACATTAGGAGCATCTGGTGCACACCATCTGGTTTAAGGTTAGTCCAAAAGAAGTCCGGTTCATGTGTTGCAAGACTATTGCACAATGAGAATCGAGCATGGCAAGTTGAGTAACTGGGAGTTTCACTTCAAAACTCCACTTCTGAGCTCAACAACAACATTTCTGTATATCCATTTTGTGCACTCATGAGACAGAAGAGCTGCTGCCTCCAAACTGAGATTGACAGGAGAGGTTATGAAGCTAGAATAGATGTCCTAAAATAACCGGAGGAGAGGATTTTTTGATATAACTTTAATCATCCAAAAGTTAAATGCTAGTCTAAACCAGTCATCCAGGCTTTTACAGCCATAAAGAAGGAAAAAATTATTTAATATATTCAAAATTTTATTGGAAGGAAAACAGATTGCCACATAAAACAAAGAGTAAGATCAACATCTCGGGTGGGTGGGGTAAATTACACGCTGGTACCATCCCTTCTCGGTGTTCACGATAGAGAGAGCCTGGCATTAAACAGGAACCCCAATATTTATGCGGCTAAAGTTAGGAGTGATGATTTTCTTGTAAGGATCATTTTTAAAGGGTAATTCCCTGAAATCCAATGCCAGTTGGCAGTTGTTAATCCTAACAGTTCTAGCATGGCTTGGGCCCAAATACTACATGCAGCAACCAAATTACAGTAAAAGCAGCACAAGAGGGAAAGGTTTCTATTACAACAGGCAGTTACTGTAAGCAGTCTGAGCAGGTTTTTTTGGGGAGAGGATTTTACAGTGAAACCTATATGGAGTAGAATGCGAAACAAGTCTCATTGTAACTTTCAGAGTTCACTTTTACGGTACCTGACACTAAAAAAAACCCAACAACGGTATTTTAGAAGTAGCAGAGTGGTTACCACTTCAGAGTATTTAATGAACATAGTTGCCTGTTTAGATTCACTAGCCAAGTAACAATGGTTGCTAAGTAAATTTTTTCACCTGACGAAGCTTTTAGGTAAGCTTTGTATTTTTACATACGCCAACTGCTCCAGAAATTCTGCAGATATATATCTGGATTGAAAAGCAAGTCTTTGAATTTGTAGCCTATCTTGAGGGCTGAAACCTGGGAGATTTGTCGCACCCAAATGACTACAAAGCTACATTTCCATGCACAATTTTTTATATTTTTTAGTTAGAAAAATTCCATAGTGATATGATGCTTACATACCTTTTCTTCCACTGAAATCTTCTTGCGATCCAGTTCTGTTAGTTGGAGCAACATGAAAATCACCAAGAGCCAATAATCTGTTTGCTCCTAAAGGACAAAGTTTCCACTTTGACATAAAGTACTTCACTTCATCAATCTAATATTTCATTTCGATCGGTTGAAATTATATCGGCCTTGATACATTGCAACACAAAAAGCTTTTTCCCCTGAAGGATGTCAATACACTGTACAAATTGACACCCCCCAGCTTAGCTTCTGCAACAAAAGCTAACAGTTGTTCAAAAGTCTGCAATACATTGTTCAAAAGATCAATATGGGAATTTAAAAATCACCACCATACCCACTAGAACACCAGGAAAGACTGTTGGAGAACCAAAAGAATAACCTATGCTGGGATTACGGAATAAACTATGGTTAATACTTCCAACCTTAGTAGTACTGTAGGAACTTTAAAAGAGAATTGGCATTATAAATTCATCATCATATAAGCTTTTAAGTCTGAGATAATAAAAAAGAATAATTAAAAATCAAATTTAAAAGCTGACACTGACAAGTTCATGAAGCTTCTTAGTTCTAAAACCAGTAAGGTCCTGTTAAAACAACTGAAATTCAGACAGCTGTCTTAAGATGACTGTTGTGTTGCATGTATAAGTTACTAAAACAGTAATTGAAAGGAGTAGGATCAGATTTTGCTTCAGGGAAGGACATCTAAACAGAAAAAGGCTTTCAGATTATGGAGGACCAGGGGCAGCCTATTTCGGGTATTTTTTCATGATGTGCCACGACAGACCATTCTCATGAAAGCCAATACAAAACTGACAATTACAGAAAGGAGAAGTTAAACCCTTAGAATTTTCTTCTCTCTGACATTGGAAATCACTGTAAAATTCAAACATAATTTAGAAATCACAAAACTCAGGACAGAATCATCTTTGATCACTCAGGACAAATTACAAATGCAGAGTCAGTCAGAATTTCTGATATTTTGCAATTGTCATTGTTGTTGATAGAACGGATGTTTAATTCATTAATTGAGAAATATTATGGGAGCCAGAAATGAGAACTGAATACATCCTAAAGAAGAAAAGATACAGATTCCAGAGACACGTGATTTTAGAAGGGGTACTATTAAGTTCCTTTGAGCTTTTCCCAGGAACAATCAGATTACAGACAAAACAAACAAAAAGGGGATCTTTTCCCAAACCAAAACTCATGGCATAGAGGGAGTACAAATGCATAAATGGATTCACAAATGGAATCAATAGAATTCATGGATTTACTTTGCGGATATTAAACATGAAGATTCATATGCAGCTTTGGTTCAGACAAAGTTCCCAGACAAAGGTGGGTAACCATGCCAAGGGAAACCATCACTCATCGTTTCTTGTACTCGTTCCCTGAAATGACGTGGCCATTCTCAGAGATAGAAATTGGGGCTAAATGGATTCTGGTATCATCCAAATCAGCAGTTCTAGGTTCTTATTTCTGGCTTCCTCTTTAGTTCTTTCTTACCTGGACAGGATTTTTTAAAAGATTTATAACTCTGAGGAGAGGCAGACCTTCAATACATTCAAATTCACGCAGCTCAGCAATCTAATTAGTGAAAGAAACAGAGCATAAATCAGCAGCAAGAGAATCCATGATAACTGGGGGGAAAAAAAAGTATTTTAATCCCTGCTCTTAAAATCTGGACATAAAAAAAAGTCATTATACTCACAAAATGGGTATACATGTTAACTGCATTCAACAAGGCACTTCCAGTTACAAAAGGGAGACAACGTGGATGTTAGGTGGAGAAGCAGTATAATACAGACAGCAATTTCAAACCACCTGCATTTTCCCAGTTCTTTCAAATGTCAAGCCCTAACACATTTAGCTTTTATGTGGCTGATGGGCTTAAGTGAGGCAATTCTGCAGTTATATTTGTGCTTCAGTTGACTAGCAAAAAAAAAAATCCCCCTAAGAAGAGTTTCTTTTCACTGGAGCTCAAGTTCATCCTACCTAACTTGCAGCACTTTGACTGAAAAGCATCAGCATAGTTGTCCTTGGCTGTCTGTGTCCAGAGGGTGATGCATTCCACTTAAGGTCTCATCGATCCACAAAGGAAACCTGGGTTGGCTGCACTCAGGCACATTAGATAAGCATTAGAAGTTACATGGGATTAATCAAAATTTGTGTGCCCAAAGCAAAGTCACACTAGAGGCACTCGTGCTAGACCCTGAGCGAACAGTTGTAAAGCTCTCAATTAAAACAAAATGGGTCAAGTGGAATTCACGTTGCCTCATTTTTGCCATCTGTTAAGTTAGCCCAAGTCAGTCGCTTAACCTGACTTTATAATCAGTGGAAAGAGGCTGTTCCAGAGGTCATCTGGTCCACGGTAGGCTGGGATGAATTGTCTTGTGAGGATACCAGGTTTTCCTCCACTGGTGAAAGACTGAACATAGAAGACTTCAGAGTCTATCCCTAACTTATACTCAGCTTATGTAAAGTGCCTAAAAACATAAACCTCAACCATCGCTTATCCAATATGCATTTTGAGATAACAAGAAGCCCACCGCGGAACAGTTTTGACCAAGTTAAATGTCATTTGGGTGGATTTCCTAAGTAAGTCATAGAACGCCAACCATCAACATTTGAAAATGACTGAATATGTATATGAGAAACATGGTTTGCAGATAAACCTATCGTGCCCGTTCTTGAAAAATCAGTCATTGAAGATCATTCTGGGTGGTAGTGAGCTAAAGTAACTCAGATCTTTCTGTGTTAATTAATTAAAATTCTCTTTAAATTATTCTTCAGAAGGAAATGTTCAAAAAATGGTGTCTCATTAAACAGTTTCAATAACATCATTAAAAGAGGCAAATTTTGATGAGGTAAAATTAATAGCTTTTGCGTGCTGTAAAGAACAGTGGAAACTATATGAGGCAATGGAAATTGTGTTATTAATGCTAATAGCAACCATACTATTAGTTTCCTGTCTGGTGCAATTGATGTACCTTTAAATGTCAACCTGAACACAGTGTGAGAGAAAGAATTCATAGTGTCTTGAATTAAATCCTGTAAGTGTATCTTGCAAGTGGGGAAAAATGACAGAAAGTGTTCAAATCCTGGTTTATATTTTTATTTCTTATTTTCTTAATTATGTTTTTTTCACACGCAGATCTGACTTTGATGTCAAAATGATTCATGAATTGATGGTCTTTTCAGTTAAGGACCCTGGAAGCTCAATATCAAAAGTATTATGTATATATGGCTTGAGTTTCAAAATTCAAATACAAATGAGTTGGACTGTATCATTGCACTTCCAGTGAAGATTCTGCTGCATAACAAAAGCCACTTCATAATAGCGTACATGCAGTTCTGCCTTACAGAAAGTTTCCAGCTGAGAGCTCAGAAGAATCTGTGGTCAGAAAATTGGGCTGAGAGATATTAGCAAACCCTCCTGAGGCCTGGCAGTAGAAAAGCTGTGATGTAAGTAAAGATCCTCAAGAATAATCAAGCTGAAAAAGCTGCATACTCATCCCCACCTTATCCACTCAAGGGAGCACTGTTAGTTCTTCATGTACGTGAGCACTAAATACTACAGAAGTGATACCTACATAAAGATAAACCCATCTAGAGATATTAAATAAGGCCTGAAGAGTACACTATCAATCAACATATGAAACAGCATTGGAGTGAAATACCAAAGGAATAAACGTCGTCTTTTCTAATATTCATTTCTTGCGGTATTATAAGATTTTTTTGATTAAGCCTTAAAGGGATTGGATTTTAGAAAAAAACCTCCAAAATTATGTATTTTTAGAAAAGGCTGAGATCAATATTAAGTATGCTACCTGGTTATCCTCTAGGTTGATCACCTCTAGTAGATCATGTTGCTCCAAGCCTTCTAAACTAGTTATTTTATTTTTAGATAGGTCCAGCTTCTGTAGAGTTTTCACGCTGTCCAACCCAGTTATCTTCTCAATCTGGTTAGAGCTCTAAGAAGGAAAGAAAGCGTATAAAGTGTTGATAAAGTTCTACAGATGGAAAACAACATTCCTGAGGAAGAACAGAGTTCACTTTATTACTGAGAATCTTATTAAAAATAGGCCTCTTACGCATTAGCCCCATCTTCATCTTGAGATGACATATTACAGCTTTCCATGCTGCTCATGGAAAAAAGAATCAACTGTCTTCTGATTAACTTATCTTCAACTCACCTTGAATAGCAGCAAGAGACAACAGCAATAAAAAGAGCTCTAGTGTTCTTTTAAAGCCGATACTGGCTAAAGGATACTCTTGTCACTATCCAACTCAAAATTTAGAAAATAAATATGCATGTAAAATTATAGAATATATATACATAAATACATAGAATTTCCCTCTGTAATCATGGTTATATTTACACTTATGATTACAGAATAAATAATGAAAATATTGTGGTAGAACAATACAGTTCTGTCTTCTTTGGACTACAGGCAGTCTATAAAAAGATCTCTAGGATACACAAGTTCATCTTAATGCATACTAAGTGAAGGCAGACGTTATTTACTGTCAGTGACAGCATGCACAGAAAAGTTTAAGAAAAACTAAAACACCAAACCACTGCCTTACTGTAACTTCATCTAGACTCTAACACAAGAAACGACCCAAGCTTTTGAGAACTCATAACCCGCTATCATTGTTTTACATTCCTTCCAAACAAGGCACAAGATAAAAGACCTACATTTATCACTGGACACCAGGTGGCTTCATTTCTCAGGGCCTCACCAATCATATACTCGGTTCTGCTACAAATTCCAAATAGGTATAACATGCTAGGCTCTGTACTCATCTTTGCCCCAGTGGCCACACATACCCAGATGGCCTCTCGACATGATTCTTTCTGTATAACCTTGCAAGTTATATTTTTCCATCAGCATCACCTTGTGCTGAAAGCTTAGAAGCCTCATATTCTATTAATAAATATTTAGGAACTATTGAAATAAATAGGCCAGCTGACTCTAATGTTAATCCAGTTGTCTGTCCTTGACATTTTTCCTGACTTTTAAATGTTTAATTAGGTTATTAATAGCATGGAGGCTCCCTCTTCCTGTTCTTTGTTAGACCTCAGTTTAATAGGATACAGCTCAGAGCTCTAGTTGCAAAATGCTATGCAAGAGGTGCACATAAAATTCTGTGAACAAAAGCGATTTGTGTAGAGATCCTTTTTTTGCAAAGCATAAAATTCCTAAGAGTCCAGTTCATTAGAGCAGCACTTCTTATTTTTTGCAAACATAAGCAGAATGAAGGCTTTTTGGTATAGCTAGGCAGTATTTACAGTTTTTGAAGCCTTTCTTACAAACTTCAGACCTTACCACTCTTTCAACCTAAAAAGCTCAAGGGAAAATGGAAAAGAAAGCTGAATCAATAGGAGGAGAGGGGATGACTGCTCCCATGAAAAAAGAACCGCATTGTATTCTAATTAGTAAAAGAAAACGCTACGCTAAAATCTCCGTTTAAATAATTTCCACATGACTATCTACTTTGCTAATTAAAAAAGACAAGCAGTTGTATAAATAATCATATCAGCGTGTAAGAACCAAAACTGAAGAACATGTTCGTATTAATAAGGCTTAGCTGTTAACACAACCTCCAAAACATTTTACAGAGCCGATAACCATTACTAACAGAATTATTATTAGGCCTTTTAACAGATGAGGAACTCGGTGCGCACAATGCTTGAGCGACTTGCTGTAGTTCTCCCTGAAGAAAGCATTTCGAGAAAAGATCTGCCTGTCAGCTTAGGCCGCCGTACTGCTATAGTTCATTTCAGAACTTCTAGACACGATTTTGCCAACCTGAGTTAATCTTATCGACTAAAAATGAGACAAAAGACAAAATTCAGTTTTATTGCCGCTAAGGGCATAACTGGAAGCTACTGAAGGCATTATATATACATGAAATATATTAAAAATACTTTACTGAACACTGCTTGAATATATTATTCAAAACACACTACTGTCCACTTTTAAACGTGAATATCTTTCCTGAATATTGAAGCAGTAATAAGTACAAAAGCCAATCAGGCCTTGATGGGTACAGACCTTAGTTACTCATTTCTATATCAATTACTACAGAACAGAAGAAAAATCTTTAAAATTTTAAAAGGATTGGAAAAGAATATTTCTATTCTTGATACGGGATTCATTCGCTTTACCTAAAATATTCATGTAGGTGCTTAAAACTAATGTAGCAAATATGAGCATACTTCTACGTATAGTTTTTTGGTACTAATTTAAAAAATCCCATTACATATTTTTAAAATTATTATTAAAAAGTAAAACCTATTAAGAAGTAGCCTGTTGTATTTTATACCAACTGAATTGCATTACAAACAGTTTTTGCTTGTGTTTCTGCTCAACTTCCATATTGATGGCTCTTCCTATTAAGTATCTTGAGATTATTGAGAAAAAGGTGTTGGTATTATTAAGGACATTTTACAAACATGGAACTGAAGAACACTGAGATAATTGCCTTCCCAAGGCCTGTAAAAGAGCAAGATGCCTGCAAACAAGTGTAGGCGTTGAGAGATAGAGGTCTATATTTGGGCTAGTTACCCTTGGTTATCTTCATAACCAATAGAGAGAAACAGGCACTTGCAAGGCTGGTTGCAGCTTTGTCTTAATGTAGATGTTGGCAGCTTGGATCAGAATAATGAAATATTTTAAGTGTCCATTTCTCTCCACTGAATTTTGAGGCAGCAGAGAACAACTAGCTCACGTGCAGTTGTCTACGCTGCAGAAATCTGAAGCCAAGTGAGACAAATCCCACTAAAGCATCTAGAAATATAACCTAGAAATGCTGTATTTAAACAAATATATCCTAGATGGAAACAAATAAATTCCTATATTTAAACAAATGTATTCCTAGATGGAAAGCTGGCAATACAAAGCTTCCAATCTCATTACAAGATCCTTAAAAAATTAAGCAAAGATCCTTTAATAATATATGAGAGTTGCATACAAAGTTTGACTTGTTTTCTAAAATGAATGCAGGCTTCTCAGTCCTCGCGTCTCCCTCTCCTGTCCTAGCTCACTGCTATCAGGAACACAACTTTATGAGGCAATGTACTTTAAAAAAAAATAAAAAAATCTTCATTATTTGTATTGTGGGACTTGCACGGTACATAACTTCTTACACGTCACCAGAGCAACAACAAAACCTACCCAGAGCAAATGCAAAATATCTTTGGAGAAATTCAAACGCCAGCTGGAGAAGGCCCTGAGCAACCTCCACTGAAGATGGCTCTGCTTTGAGCAGGAAGCTGCATCAGAGGACCTTCACAGCTCCCTTCTAACCTCTATCATTCTATGATCCTGTATTAATAAAAAAATGTGTCCAGTATTACACATCTCTCTGAAAATTTGTTATACGATTACATTTGCATTTATTAAGGCATTCAGGTATTGATAATAGACAGACAGGAAAACAACTAGAATTACTTCTTTCTTACCAGATTGAGTATTCTGATAGGTAAATTCTCAAGGCCACTGATTGCAACGAGTCTGTTGTGTGACAAACTAAGATGAGTCAGACTGTGACACTTCTCCAGTCCTCTTATCTCCTCTATGTTGTTAACTATGCAGAGGTTTTTGCGTTTAAGGAAAATAACTGAACACAAAACCTTAGCAATAATTCAGTAGCTAAATTAGCCAATGGAGCTGAATTTTATGGTAAGGGGAACTGGACATCAAATGCTTCATGCTAAGTAGCTTGAAATCCCAGCTGCTCATACCCACCCCTTTCTGAAGCTTAGAATCATAGAATCATAGAATGTTTTGGGTTGGAAGGGACCCCTAGAGGTCACCCAGTCCAACCCCCCTGCAGGAGCAGGGACACCTTGAACCACATCAGGTTGCTCACAGCCCCATCCAACCTGGCCTGGAATGTTTCCAGGGATGGGGCCTCCACCACCTCTCTGGGCAACCTGTTCCAGTGTTTCACCACCCTCATTGTAAAGAACTTCTTCCTTATATCTAGTCTAAACCTACCCTGGTTTAGTTTAAAACCATTACCCCTTGTCTTGTCACTGCTGGCCCTACTAAAAAGATTTTCCCCATCTTTTCTATAGGCCCCCTTTAGGTACTGAAAGGCCGCAATCAGGTCTCCCCGCAGCCTCCTCTTCTCCAGGCTGAACAAGCCCAACTCCCTCAGCCTGTCCTCATAGGAGAGGTGCTCCAGCCCCCGGATCATTGCCTCCTTGTTTGACTAACAAAGCTCTTTGGGGGGCTGTGGGATAAGTGACACTCATCCAGCTACAAATATCCTCCCCTCCTTTTTAGAGGAGCTTTTAACTCAGATAATTTCCGTGACCTGGTTTACAGTGCAGCCCTTCAAGCTGGCGTAACCAGGCTGATGGCAAATCAAGTAGTGGAAATGGGGGAACGGGAGCGTGGGGAAGGAATGACTTTGCCAGCATCTTGCAAAACTACCCTGTAAATCTCTGGTCTTCTCAGCAGATGCATATGCACAGGCTAAAACATAGGGGTCTTGATGCCTTTGACTTCAGCTGGGCACCAGTCAGGTTAGGTCAGCTGTAGAACACAGGCACAAGGCTAAGTCATCAGAGGAAGGTGTGATCTTTTTACGTTTACAGAGCACTTAACATGACCTTGACCTCCAAGCATTATACACAAATTATTCAAGCAATAACAGATGATCATAGAATCATTTGGTTGGAAAAGAGACCTTTAAGATCATCGAGTCCAACCGTACCTGTCCACTACTAAACCATGTCCCTAAGCACCGTGTCCACCCGCCTTTTAGATCCCTCCAGAGATGGGGACTCGACCCCTTCCCTGGGCAGCTCCTTCCAGTGCCTGACAACTCTGAAGAATTTTTTCCTAATGTCCAATCTAAACCTCCCCTGGCACAACTTGAGGCCATTTCCTCTTCTCCTATGACTTGTTACCTGGGAGAAGAGATCAACGCCCACCTCGCTACAACCTCCTTTCAGGTAGATGATAGTAATGTATGGGGCTATTTCACTCGAAATTATATGTCTTCTATACCGGTTATCTGTAGTGAAAGTGGAATGTGCATTTTACATTAACATTAAACTCAAAAGCAGCAGTGAAAGTAGTTAGGATTCCTCTCAGCAAACTTCAGCATTAATATAACTACCCAGACTCCTTAAACAAAGCTTATTGTCAAAGGAAACGTGCTATCTCAGATTGCTCTCTTACAATGGGATGAACTGCAGAGGTACCTGACTCTGTATCTCTCCACTGTACCGAAATCAGGTAACTCTGATCCAGGCATCTAATTATTTGGTGACCGAAGTTAGGCAAGAAGAATTGCACTCGTATTGTAAGTATCCAAGCTGGAACAATTACATAAAAATGCAAGAAATGTAACTGAAAAAAAATTAGCCACAACATGCAGGACACAGAGAAATGCCTTTAGGCAATCACAGAAGAAAACATTTTTAATTGACTTGAGAGAAAGAATTCTACCTGCAAAGAGGAGCAAGTGAGTTTTTATTCACATTTCTAGTCTTACCAGGCAGTGAACAAATTATCAAGATTTTATTCTCTCAGTCTGAATGATATCGCAACCAAACAAAATGTAAATTTAGCCAGGGATAATAGAATATTCTTTAATAACTGTGACCTAACTCCATTTTTTCCTAGCTGCATTCCTACATAGGGACTTAATTGTACGCTACCTAAGTTCTACACTCACAGGCCTAGCTGGGGAAGGAGAGGACAAGAAATGAGCTAGTAAGCACAGATTTATCTTTTTGTAGGCCCTCACACTAGGCTGTGTCTGTCATTGTAGAAAAGAAACCAAAAGCATCCATAGGCACTGATATTTGACAGATATTCATGGATTTGCATGTGAAATGGGACTGCTTTCTTTCAGCTGAGGAAGAAAAGTTTTGGCAAGGAAAAAATACTGTTTAAGCCATAAGCATCAATATGAGGCAGCAAATTGCTGAGCACTAAAAACTAATACAATCAGTTTTAGTCTTTTAATGACTCACTATAATGCTTTGTCAGATATTATTGCCCAAGCTGTCTCCCTTTCTGGTTTAGGCAGTTTCCTCCTTGAAAACTCACTTGCAAACCTGTCAGGTGTGCTTGGGTGTGCACCCGTCAGAAAAAAAGTTACAATGACCTTACCATCTGCATCATAAATCACTTAAATATGGCAAGAAATGCTTAGCTACTGTCAACAAGAAATGCATGCCAAACATTTCTGCTCCTGCATGATATTTAAGATAGTATTTTCATTTACAAGTACAAAGAACAGCTTGTTTTGTCTGCCATGTCTTCGGCGAGGTATGCTTGACATGGGTTAGGAACAGCACCACTTTGCTATTCTAAATTCTGCACTTCTAAATTCTGCTCTCATTTTCTTCTATTTCAGAGGGTCCCGTTGCAACTGTATGCATGAAACAGTTATTCCTCCCCATTTCAATGGCATTTTCATTGACAAATGAAGAAATTGAAGACAGCACGCTGCTGCATTGAAACCAAATGAAAAAAATACCGATTCAGATCCACAATACAAATCTCTGATCTTTTTTCCTTTTCATTTTGCTGTATGGTTTTTGCTCGGCGACGGAAAATTAGAATTGCAAAGGGAAAGTGTCTCAATGCCATTTTCTGACAAGAATCATGTCACCTGCACACCTTGTAAAGCATGTGAATAACGTAACCTGGACGCCCTGCAAATGCTTTATCTGCTCCGACATGAAAAAAGGCATTGTATTAATATCGTTTGGTAACGGGCTACTTCGAGGACAAGAGATGGAGAAAAAACTGCAACAGCCTGCTGTCTTCTTTTCAGAGAGCAGAAAATCAAGATGCAATTTATGAGGCAAAGAGGAAAGGTTCACGAGCCCTCAGGAAGCAATTGTAAGTAAGGCAGCATGTCAACATGAAGCTCCAGAAGACCTTGCAGAAAAGCATAGTAGAATCTTTAGGGAGACTCAGAGCACTGTGGGCAGCTTTGGAGAAGTCAGCAATGAAGAAACTTAACCCGCAGGTTCACATTTATCTGATTTCTGGCAGAACAGCGTTTCCAATCCCACAATCTGGGTAGCACAGCGTGAGTGTGGAAGGTGGAAGGAAAAACACCTTCACTCTGTGTACTTCCCTCAGCACATTCCAGGAAGTTTTTTCTCACTTAAAGATTCTCTTCATTGTCATTAACTGGCCTCGTCCTCCACAGAGCCTCTACAGTCCCTGCATAATTAGCTATGTCGAAGATTAAACAACACGCACCTTTTTCGTTTAAGGGAGCTTAGTGTTCCAAGCTGAATTCCTATTAACCTTCCTTATATAAAAATACTGGGATTATTTATTACCTCTGCCATGCAAAGACAGTGTGACATGTCACTTTTCCAGTTTTACGTGATGCAAAGTGGAGGGCTTTTTGTGTTCCTCTAGCAGGCTAATACCTTACATGTATACACAAACACCTTCAACACCAGGCATGCTTAAGTAAATTAAGATCAGCTTCACCACTGGAATTACAGTGTTTAATCTTGCTTCTAAAGACAAAACTGACACGAAGGAAAAATACAATGAAAACAGTTATCTATTTGTAGCAAACCAGCTGTTCAGAAAGCAAACAAGCAACTTTTCTCCCATTCCAGTTTCCATAAAGGATACAATCCAGCAAGAGTTTAGTAAGTGACTGGTATGCTGACAAATCTTGCATTTTAGGTATTTGATTGTATGAGAAATCTACTTCCTAAAGAAAAAAAGGAGACAAGAAGTTACTTTTTTTTCTTCAGCACTTACAGTTGTCTTGTGAAAGTAAACGGCTGCTACATCAAACTTGCGATCAAGGGTGTGGAAGAAATAAGAAGATCATTATTATTAATATTGGGACATAAACAGAAAAGGTCTTTTTTATGACACAGAGAATTCACATTTTGGGCACTTTCAAAATTATACTTTCTTCCAACAACCTTATCAATGGTCCTGCAATTATGCATACATATTAAAAAAACTAACAGAGAAGACAGAGGAATACATAAAGGTCATATTTCAAAACAACCTCCTGCTTTTTATAACCCAAAGTGGGCAACAAGAAAACAGTGGCAAAGGGAAGATGAGCACACAGCTACACTTTGGTATGTGTTTCGCAGTGATGACTGGCACCAGCCAGTTTGAAAGGCAGGAAGGATCCCACTAAAGGTCTGATGAATTCAGCAAGCAAAGAAAAAGTTCTGGCTGTATTTACCTCTGGCTAAAACAGTTAGCTGTACAATACACCTTCCCATGGCATGCCAGGGTTCAGAGTGTGAAAGAAAATGAAAGACGAATGTGCAGTGTAAAATACCCAAACATTTGGAAAAGGTATTAAAATGTCAAATGAGGTAAGAAAGAAGAATAAGGAAGGCATAAAAATTTGCTTTCGCACATGTCCAAATACAAGGTCTAAATTAGATTTAGAAAACCATTTTGAATTTAAACCTATAAAACGTATTTTTTGCAACTTACCTTGAGATTTTTAGGTGGTTTAAAACCAAAATATGTGGTCAATTCATTGTTGGAAGCTTTCAGTTCTAGTAAGTGAGGCATGTGACTGATACAAGAAAGATCTGGTAACAAAACAAAATGTCAAATCCTGTACACAAATGCATAGGTAAATGTAGAGATCATCATGTCAAAACGTGATAATTATGTCCAACAGCAATCAAGAATCAATTTCTAGTTACACATTCAGGAAGTGATGCTTGAAAAGCAGAAATCAGATCTATTAACACCTTCTCCTAGAAAAAAAGATGGTTTCGAAACCACGAAGAATAAATATTCAAATTCTCCATTAAATTTCCCTTATGTCAACTGATTTGTCTATGAGCCAGAATATAGTTTTATATTCAAGCTACCTCTAGAATGACAGAGAGAATACCTCTGTCCTAAGTTATTAATTAGTGGAGAGAAGTATTTAGGCCACTACTGAAGACTAAATGACTAGTTGCCATGGAAAAGTCCCTGCTCTGTTCCAACCTACCCTTCACAGACAAACTGTTAGTAAAGTGAGCAAGAAGTGCTGCCTAACAAAAGTGCCGCTATTATTGGACTCCAGCACTTCAAGTGAAATGAACTTGAAAAAAAATAATGCAACAGGCTGCCATCACAGCTTATTCCTTTTGCTGTTAAATTAAAAAATGAGTTGGGGAGTACAAGGGAGAGCGAAGGAATAGAAGATGATGGAGTTCACCCCAGTCTCCACTTGTTACCTTCTAAATCTGGGATATAATTTTTTACATTTTGTCACCATTTTGACAAAGGAAAGCCCAAGGCTGGCAAAACTGTCCCAGACATAACTTTAAATATTATGACATCTGCACATGTAAAACCTCAACCTTAATCTTGTATTGACATGCTTGCTTGCATTTTATCTTTGGATAATAAACTGGACAGTAATCTCCATGTTCCCACTGATAAGCATATGCTGGTGCAGCTGTCTGAACGGTCCATACATCATTCTCAAGAAGATCTAGCTGTTGCCTCAGTCTGTAGAGCTGGAGTAGTTATGCCATTAAAATGTAGACGAGGCTTTGTGATATTAAAGCTACATGGTACAGTGCATTTCTCATCTTAAATGATTTCACAACCCAAGAATTTACTAGTGTATTTACTACATACCATTAATTTTATTATATGAAAGTTCCAGCTTCTGTAGGTGAATGTATCTGGAGAGAATGTTAATGTCACTTAACTCACGACCCTGGAAAAATAAAGCAAAGAGACTTTAATAACTAGCTGTATGACCTTAGCCGCTCTCCCGAGAGATACACGGTAGTAAGGAGATGTTGAAGAGGTGCCCCAAGGTCCCTCCAGCTGGATGTGTCAGAATAAGATGACATACACAGAAAGTGATATTAGACCTGCAGACCAGCCACGAATGGAGAAAATGTCAAAAAAAGACTTTAAAACACAACCAGGAGCTAGGAAAAATGCCAGAGAAACAAGGCTGCATATAAAAGGGAGCAGCAGCAACTGATCTTTGAAAAGCCACACCACTTCAGGGACAATGAACGCAGCATTCTCAGGTGTTTAGCATGTTCCTCTATTTTTTCTCCAGCTGGCTGAAGCAGGAAGATACATTTTCACACCCAAAGAATGGGTAAGGAAAAATCTTACTGCTGTTGCTACTAAGTGAAAAAAACAATACAGATATGGCACTTGTCAGCAGGAGCCGTGGCGTGTCTTGTCAAAAGTCCCATGTACATGAAACAGCACTGACAGGTAGAGACAAAAATCTGCCTCTTGAAATTTTTTTACTAGACCAACTATTTGCTGTTAAAAAGAGGAAACCTTTGAGCAGAGAAGCACTTGACAATGATGTTCTTTGCCTGTACTTACTGAAAGCGACAGATTAAGATAAACGTATTCGACACCAGGGGCTGAGCGCCCCAGCTTGTGGAGGCCCTCAGCCACAGTATCTTCATCCAACACTCCATCAAACTGACCCTGTAAAATACCAGAAAGGGGGGGCAGGGAGAGCAATGGATTAAGGGGAGATTTATGAAACGAAATTCCACACTCAGTAGAATCTGGGAGCTGCTTGGGATGCAACTGGGAACAGGGTTTAATAGAAGTCCTCAATCAAACACTGCTAACAGTGCTCCATCACCCTACTAAGGCACTACACATTAGGAAAAATGATGACTACAGCCCTCAAAACAGATAAATGGAAACTTGTCACGTACTAGCTCTATACATTTAAAAAGGTTCAACATTGTTTTGTTGGGATTTTTTTTTTTTTTTTTACCTTGTGGTTTAAAGACACAGCTCTAAACAGGACCTGTTTCCAGAGAGGTTGAGCCATGAAACTCACATTGATTACGGATGTTAACATCTCAGCAAATCAGCACTAACACAATCCCAGTGTTGTACCCCACTATGCGCATTATTGGAGGCCCTTTAGATTTGTTCAGCATGAGCAGCTAGCGCTACTCTTGCAGAGAACAATCTTTGCCAAAGAGGGTACTTGACAGATGGCACAAATGAACCACTGCATAGGTTTAATGAGAAAATAAGCCAATGGTTTGTGAAATTCCTCTGAGCTTGGAGAAGCCACACAACAACTGCTAATCTAGGGACCAAGATAAATAAGGTTTCAAATGGTAATCCCCTAAATTATAGCACCTACACGTTATAGGAATGGAGACTACAGTGCATTTCCACTAGGTAAAAATATGAGGTGATAATGCTGTGGCAGTGGACACTTTAAAGCCCAGCAGAGCAAGGAGAAAAAAATCAATTGGGTCCAGGGGCTTATAGAATCTCAGGCATATAAACAGGAAAAGGGTTTCATTTGGCAATCCATATGCCAGCTTATCCTAAGTCTTTATACAGCAAGGAGAGAGAGGGGCAATCCAGAACTATCCTGGACACCATGGGGATGGAAGGGACCCTAAAAAAGGCAGAAATGAGAGGTGAGGGGAAACAGACCCTACCAGCCTTTCCCCTCTTTGGGGGAATGAGAAATCACTACCTGGTGTCCCCACTGACTCCCCTTTCTTTCCCACGCAACTACACTGAGGAGGGAAAGGGCTCTTCCTTCATGAGCACACCCCTCCCTAAGTAGCTGGGGGGCACTGAGCTGAACCTCTGCGTGCTGTGACTCCTCTTCCTCTTCTTCATCCTCCTCTTGCTTGTCCTCTTGGTGATGCAGGCTGAGCTGTGGCTGCTGCAGGTTGGGCCTGTCCTGGGGCAGCTCCCCAGGGATCCCCTGGGAGAGGTGTTGCAGAGGCCCCAGAGAAGGGGGAAGCAGCTCACCGACACCGCCCTCTCCCCCCTTCTCCTCGCCCTCCGCCATGAGCTGTAATAAGGAGCGAGGACGCGGAGGGAGCGCTTCGAGTGCACAGCCCCGTCACCCCTCCGGACAGGACGCCGCCATCTTGTTTCTCTCCTGTTGTCATGGAGACGGGAGAAGGGCCACGCCCCCTGCGGGGAAGGGGATTCGCGCCAGCCCGACAGCCAGCCAATAGCAAAGCGGCGGGGGGGGGG
>NW_009258662.1:649880-651154 GCF_000687185.1 Egretta garzetta
CTTCCACAGCAGGCCTTGGCTTCCATTTGCATGTTCCAGATCTGGACGCAAGGTCAATTCTGTGAGGCAAAAAAATCTTCAGGGCTCCGTTATCCAGCCACAAAGCCTGTGGCCAAAATGGGCTCTGTGCAAGATGGCGGCTTCGCTCGTCAGCACAGTAATAAGAATAAGGGCCATGCAGAAAGTCTGTGGCCCTGACTTCCAGTCAGCTATTTTAGTCAACAAGCCAGTCCGGGTTATCCTAGTTTTGTCTGGGAGGGCTGGTGGCATTGAAAATTCATACTGGAAGTCCCAGCCATCTGCTGGGGTGAGGGTTTGAGGCTGTTTGAAATGGTGAAGTAATGTGCTTCCTTAAGAAAAAGGCACAATTTCAGAACTGTTGGAAACAAATCTATATAATTTTGCTGGAAACATTTGGGAAATAATGAGCAATCAGGCTGTCGCAGTGGGGGGAAGTAAAATGACAGCTTTTGAAATGTCTTTGCTTATTGTCTTGAATGTCTTTGGTTGTTGTCTTGTCTTGTTTTTTTTTTTTTTATCACCACAGCCTGACTGGCTTCTGTGGTTGATCTGCGGACCCATCTTGGCATTCAGTGCACCCATGGGTGACGGCTGCCAGAGCAGGCGCTGGTGCTGCAAACTCTCCAGGACAACCATTTTGTTTAGCCCTACAAAGCAGGTGCTGCCCTATGTTAAAAATTACCAATTTGTTAGCATTCCTCTTTGGGGAAATAGAAAGCTCATCACACCATGGTTCAGGGGAAGAAATAAAAATCCCCAACATAGCCAACAAGGGACAGCTTTGGGCCACAAAAAAATGTCTTACATATACCAACCCACTCTTAACAAAAATCTTAAGATGCTAAAGATATTTGAGTTTTGTGTGAGGATGTTTTGTGATTAGTTGAATTGTGCACAGTAACCTCTTGGCTCCAGTCATGCCCTGTGGCAGCAAGTTCTGCAAGTTCATTAGTGCAGGGTAAAAAAAGTTAAAAAGTTATTTGTTTTCTCTCATTTTAGGCCTCTCCTTTTCCCGGTCCATCATCTACCCTTTGTCTTACATTGCAAAACAGGGTAAAATGAGAAAGTAAAGCCAGAAAATAAAGAAGGGGAGGAAGAGAAGATCTTCCAGGATGTCTGCAAATACAGGTCCTTGTGAGAAGAGCTTGTGTACAGGTCCAGGGGAAGAGCTCTGCTCCTCATGGTTAGGTTAGACATTGGGAAAAATTTTTTCAATTAAAGGGTTGTCAAGCACTGGAAGGGGCTGCCCAGGG
>NW_009258662.1:651180-652637 GCF_000687185.1 Egretta garzetta
GTTGGACTTGATGATCTTAAAGGTCTTCTCCAACCTAAATAATTCTATGAGTCTCACTTCAGCTAGGAGGAGGGGAGAAGCTGCCCTGTTCATAGAATCATTGAATCAATTGTTGCGTGGTGCTGAGTTGCCAGCCGGGTTAAACCACGACAATGTTAAAGGTCTTTTCCAACCTAAACGATTCTGTGATTCTATGGTAAAACAGTTTAATGCTGGAGACAAGGGGTTCCTGTCAACTGCAGTGGGTCTCCAACATGGGTCGTGACAGCCAGGTGAACCTTGAGATTCTTGTAATTCTGGGTTTCAACGTCATGTGTTTGCCTCCTCTGTGTTTGTAAAATGACACCTGTCTTTGACTGCAATGGCTATTGCTTAAAAAAAAATAAAAATAGGAAGATATAAAAACTCCTTATGGACATTATCCACTGCCTTTTATCTTTGTGCTTCAGGGAAACATTATGATAACTGCAATAAAGCTACCCCAAATTACCTTCCTTCATTATCTTGCTGGCCATAAATGTTAAAAGCCTTAATGAGATTTACTCTTTTTCCACTAAGCACCCTGTGCCTCCTTCCAGAGCCCTCTGGGCACAGAGGCTGCCCTGCAAAGGCTCTTCCCCAGATGGTGCATGTCTAGGACTGTGTTCAGGGATGGGCTGGAGACCTCAGGAAAAGAAGGAAAATCTTGAAAGGGAGAAAGGGATCCTATCTGGGAGTACGTTTTGGGAGGCTTTGGGGTTTGTTGTGATCTAGAGTCCCACCACACACCTGCAGTGTCAAGTCACACATTGGGCTAGGAATGGTGCAGGAGGGCTGAACCCCACCTGACCCATCAGTCTGCTCTGGCTGACCTCTTCCATCCCTGTGCAACAAGCACAGAAGCACCATCAGCCAGGTGGGCTGAAACACAGAGACCAAATGCTGGGCCCATACAAATATCACCAGTGGTCATTGCAAACCTGGAACAGTGGCTGCTTCATGGTGCCTTACGCTGCACAGACCTCTTGGACAGGCTGGGGAGTTGGGCAGAGAGGAGCCTGATGAAGTTCAACAAGGGCAAGTGTGGGGTGCTGCACCTGGGGAGGTCAAACCCCATGCACCAGTACAGGCTGGGGGCTGAACTGCTGGCAAGCAGCTCTGCCCAGAGGGACCTGGGAGTCCTGGTGGCTGACAAGCTGACCATGAGCCAGCAGGGTGCCCTGGTGGCCAAGAAGGCCAATGGCATCCTGGGGTGCATTCAGAGGAATGTGACCAGCGGGGTGAGGGAGGTTCTCCTCCCTCTCTACTCTGCCCTGGGGAGACCCCACCTGGAGCACTGGGTCCAGTTCTGGGCTCCCCAGATCAAGAAGGATGAGGAACTCCTAGAAAGAGTCCAGGGGAGGGCTACAAAGATGATGAGGGGACTGGAGCATCTCCCCTACGAGGAAAGGCTGAGGGAGCTGGGCTTGTTCAGCCTG
>NW_009258662.1:653160-660706 GCF_000687185.1 Egretta garzetta
ACCCCTGCCTGGACGCTGTCCTGTGCCCCCTGCTCTGGGTGAGCCTGCTTGGGCAGGGGGGTGGCACTGGGTGAGCTCCCGAGGTCCCTTCCAACCCCTGCCATTCTGTGTCAAAGAGCTTCATGTGTGTAAAACACTGCTGTGCTGTGACAGGACAGGCCTGCTGTCGCTTTCAGCCGGCATGGGGGTTTTCTGACTGTGCTCTCACGTTTTAAACCAGAGGACAACTGGGTTACCCATGTGGGAGGTGGGACACCTTTTACCCAACTGAGTTGCAGAAACATCTGTCTTTAGCTGGGGCTCGTTCAAAGGACTGTTAAAGGACTTAGAATCATAGAATCATAGAATGTTTAGGGTTGGAAGGGACCACTAGTGGTCATCTAGTCCAACCCCCCTGCAGTGAGCAGGGACACTGCTAACTAGATCAGATTGCTCAGAGCCCCATCCAACCTGGCCTTGAATGTTTCCACAGTGAACCTTTTATTCTAGATCACAACTTTGGCTGAGCCTGACATCTTGCAGCCACACGAGGAGGAGCACCCTGCCTTACTGAGCCGGGTTACTACTGCAGCCAGCAACACCTGCAGCAGCAGAGCCCTACCAGGACCTGGTACTGCTCCTGTGGCTTTCCTGTCGCTCATCTGGTGGCTGTTGGGGACTCGGGGCAGAAGGGGATGACTTGGAGCCTTGCGATTGCTCTGCAGGCTCTGTCATCTGTGGTGGGTGGCAGTGATAGCCACCGAGCACAGGTACTGCCTGGCAGAACCCCCTCGCCCCAGTTTGAGGGCCTCACGGGGTGCGTGGTAGGACAGAGACTGTGTAAAGCACAGCACTAACATTTGGCTGTTGCTGCTGGGCTTAAATCCCTTTGCGTGCATGTACATATATGCCTTTTTTTTTTTTTTTTTTTTTTTTTCATCCAGTGCTCTGCCTTCACAACCTGGAAGCCAGCCAAATACCTCACCGTTCCCCAGACTCCACGTGAGCAGGTTAGCATCAACCGAGTGGCGAGCAGATGGGTGGCGTGAAGGCAGCTGAGATGCTTGGATTAGCGTGCAGTAGGTTTACGGGAAGATATTTGCCCGAGCTCTAAGCTCTCCAAGAGGCAAAGGCCACACGTAATCAAATTAATAGCTAGCTGGGCAGCTCGTCCGTGTAAGATGGGGCTGGAGGTTTCATGGGAACAGATGATAGAAAAAGGGCAGGTCCAAATACAGTTTACATGGACTGCCGTTGAGCTTGGAGCAGAGCCAGCAGGGCTAATGAGTTCTCATCGTGGAAGTGTCCCAGAGTTTATTTCCTACCATCTGGAAAATGCCTGCCCTTCCACTGGGATTTGTGATGATTCAGACAGGAGAAGGGATTATTAAAACCTCAGAAACACACTTGTCTTCCCTCCCTGTCTCCCCCCCCCCCACTCCTCTGTTTGGCTTGGCAGTGCAGGGACCGGCTGCCTGCTCATGCGCTCTGAGATGAAATGGCTCCTTTAAGACCCCTCTCCATGGGGGATGGCAACTGGGGTGAAATTAGCCTCATGTACTTTGGGCTGGAGACAGATTGCTCCTGAATGGGGCCATTAAAAAAAAAAAAAAAAAAAAAAAAAAAAAAAAAAAAGCTGATTAAGAAGCCGATTTGGGGAAACAAAATGCCTAGGTGGTAAGGGTAATTTTGGTGGATGCAGAAAATAGCTGGGGTGGTGGGACATGTCAGCCCCGACCTCCTCCTTGCAGTGCCAAATCCCCGGTCCAGCACAGCACATCCAGTCAGGGGATTACCCGGGAAATGTTCTCCTTCCTTAGCAGAAAGGATGAAAAATAGAGCTTTTTTTTCCCCCCCCTCCATAAATCACATAGCGCAAATGGCATGCTGAAAGCTAAGCATGGCCACCCCAAAGGGTTGAATGCTGTCTGTCTGTCTTCCTCCAGGAGCTGCATCCATTTTTATGCCTTGCCAAGGATTTGCATGCTTCCCTCTGCCTCCTCTTCATCCCTCTGTGCCCCCAGCAGCTGCCATCACATTTTAGCTCCAGCTTCTCCATGGTCCTGGGTGGATACCATTTCCTGGCAGGGTTTGGTGTTCCCACCCCCAAAATGTTACCCTGTCCCCCTGGTTTGCTTCATTATTGTGCTCATCTGGATGTTCCTGGAAAGCAAAGCTGGCCAGGAGCGCTGGAGAAGCCATTCACTGGCAGCCACCCGATACCTCTGTGGAGAAGGGTCAGATCTGAAGGACGCTGCACAAAGTTGTGGGGTTTGGTTTTGCGCTGGTGCCTTTGAAGTTGTCAGGCGGGGTGTGTGTGTGGGAGGTTTAGCGGTAATTATGTGTGTGTAAATACTCTTCAAACACCACCCGTGAGCTGCTCTTTATTAACACTTCAGCAGGCGTTAGATCCAACTGGAGCCTGTGTGCCATGTAGGCAGCTTTTGCCACCACGGGGCAAGCACATGCCAGACCACACTCTTCATCTCATTGCAATGTGGCGTTGAGGGGGTGGTGGGTGCTGCAGCCTCAGTGCAGGCAGCTTTTGCCACCACGGGGCAAGCACGTGCCAGACCACGCTCTTCATCTCATTGCAAATGTGCCGTTGAGGGGGTGGTGGGTGCTGCAGCCTCAGTGAAGATCAGTGGTTTGGAATAGATTCAGCCCCCAAAACATGTCTCAAAGAGCCTCCAGGGAAAGGGCTGTGCTTGCACCTTCATGCAGCTCTTGTCCAAGCTGGCTGACTCCTTTGGTGCCTGTCCTGTTTGGAGATCTTTGTACCAGCCTGCTTTGCTCCTCCGCATCTCTTTGCAACCAGCTCTCCTGGCTCGCTGCATCACTTAGTCAAAATCTGGGGAGGCAGATTTGCAGTGCAGCTGCACAAGGAACTGTTCTGTTGGGATGAGCGGGCACAGATGGCTTGGGAGAGGAATGTGACAGGAAAGCCAGAGCGCCGTCACGTCATGGACTCCCAACAGCCATCTCCAAACACGCAGGTCTGCAGGGTGTGGGACTTCACATCATAACATGGCAACTTTTGTTCTAGCAGCAGGAGCCCTTACTCACCTGAGTAGCCACTCTGGTCACAATGGGACATTGTACCAACTGCCTCATTGTGGCCACTGGATCTACGAAGGGGAGGGAGCATCTGCCCATGTTGCTGCAGATCTGTCAGGTCCCATGTCACCATCTGCCTTCACATGTGACTAACCATCTGTGAGGCGTCCCCTCCAGTCCCATGTTGTCGTCTCTGTGCCCAGACCACTCTTACTCAATCTCTCCCTCCTCCGTGTCCTCCACATGGCAGAGGGTGACCCCACCATGGGACTCAGTGGCTGTGTGGCCGTGGAGGTCTTGGTGCCCTCCCATCCAACCTCTGCATTCAGTAACGCAGACTCTCTTGATCCACTAAAGGGAGGAGGGAGCATGGCACAAGGGGTTGTCTCTGGTTGCCCAGACCTTTTGGGGTAATCTACTCACGTTTAAGGAATCATTAAAAACACAGGAGCTATTCAAAGAGTGTCCTTCTTCTGTAATCATCTGGGAAAGAGCTAATCATGCAGATGAGGGATTTTTACAGTTCCCCTAAACGCCTGGGCTTCTCTTCTGAGTGATTAACAAGCAGCAGCTCAGTACACGGGCTTGGTTATTCACGGCCTCATCTGACACGTTCCTGCTCTTCATGTGGGAAGGGGATTTCTGGATGCTCCAAGGAGAGAGAAATCTTCTAGGCCAACGTTCCATCAGGAGAAGGAGAACAGCTGGCTGGTAGAGAAAGGGCAACCCACATCACAGCCGGTCTGGCCCAGTCAGTGAAGATCAGTGGTTTGAAGTAGATTCAGTCCCCAAAATAAGTCTCCAAGAACCCTCACTGCACTCAGCTTCTCAAGCTGAAAGCTCAGAGAAGGGGATGGAGTACTTCAGGCAGGTGAGAAGTGACTCCAGCTGTGCTAATGAAGGAAAAACTCGTTAATCTGCTGTTGCCTCCTTGCCAAAGGGGCTAATGTGACACAGAGGGTGAGAGATGTTCCCCAAGATGTTCAGTCTCATGCTTGGCTGTGGTGTGAAATGTTCCCCGAATTCTCCTGGCTCTAGAACAGCAAACACTGAACAGAGCATTAACAAAAGAATAAAAACTGAAGCTGTAAATCAGCAGTTATTATCGTAATAAAACCTTCCCACTATTGACAGAGGGAGCATTTCATACTCAGAAGTGTTAACGGCAAACGCTGACCTTAAATACATTGATTTACTGTTCAATTATAAAAACAATCGGCTCCCAAATACATGCCACATGCAAAGCAGATTTATAGGCAACCCTCGCCCTCTTTGCACTTGCAAAAGCCCCATGCAGATTCACTCAGTGATTTACCAAGAAGCACCAGGCAATAAAAAGGGCCCGGCTGGATGTAAGGAGGAAGGGGAAACCTGAAACTCTGCCTTGGTGCTCCTGAGTAGGAAGAGAAGCGAGGTGTAAAACTGGTAGCTTGCACGCTGCTTGGATCGTGCTTAACCTGGCTTTGCATGTCCTAGTTTTCCTGGTGATGGGGCAGAGGTGTGAGTTAAATTCTTTGACACCTTCCCTTCAGCTTGTTCTCGTGGCTGTGTTATTGCTTCGCTGTTCAGCCTGCTTGGGAGCACAGCCAAACTCCCTAAATCAGCTCCGTGCAGCCTGTGGTTTGGGTTTACTCATTTCCCCTCCATCCTCTTGTGGTTCTTGCTTGCAGCTCCCTGAGCTCTTCCACTGGGGAGTTGCATGTGTGTATATCGCATCAGTGATGGCTGCCTTGAATTTGGAGAAGTCCCTGTGTGGGGAGAGCTGCCAGCACCCAGCATGAGCAAAGCGATGGTCTTAAAAGTCTTGGATGAGGGGTGAGAAGGGCTTGGGGAAGCCCAGGTGTCATGGTTTAAGCCAGCAGGCAGCTGAACACCACCCAGCCACTCGCTCACTGCCCCCCTCCCTCAGTGGGATGGGGGAGAGAATTGGGGAAAAAAAAGTAAAACCCATGGCTTGAGATAGAGACAGCTTAATAAAACAGCAGAGGAAAAGAATAACAATAATATTAATAATTATAATAATGGTAATAGAATATAAAGAATATATAAGTGATGCATAATGCAGTTGCTCACCACCCGCTGACTGATGCCCAGCCTGCCCCGAGCAGCGATCGCTCTCTCCCCGGCCAACTCCCCCGAGCATGACACCCTATGGTCTGGAATAGCCCTTGGGCCAGTTGGGGTCAGTGTCCCGGCCATGCCCTCTCCCAGCTTCTTGTGCCCCTGGCAGAGCAGGGGAAGCTGAAAAAGTCCTTGACCAGTGTAAGCACTGCTCAGCAACGACTAAACCATCAGTGTGTGATCAACATCTTTCTGGTACTAAATCCAAAACACAGCATGATGCCAGCTACTAGGAAGAAAATTAACTCTATCCCAGCCGAAACCAGGACACCAGGTCTCTCTCCCTCTCTCACTCAGCTTCCCGTCTTTCCGACAGCCTGAACAGCAGACCCCCCTCCTAATGGTGAGGCCGCACCTCGAATCCTGTGTTCAGTTTTGGGCCCCTCACTACAAGAAAGATGTTGCATTGCTGGAACGTGTCCAGAGGAGAGCAACCAAGCTGGTGAGGGGTCTGGAGCACAAGTCATACGAGGAGCGGCTGAGGGATAGGACGAGGGGGAATGGATTGAAGCTGCGCCAGGGCAGGTTTAGGTTAGATATTAGGAAAAACTTCTTCACTGAAAGGGTTGTCAGGCTCTGGAATGGGCTGCCCAGGGAGGTGGTAGAGTCCCCATCCTTGGAGGTATTTAAAAGAAGGATGGATGAGGTGCTTAGGGACATGGTTTAGTGGTGGGATGGCAGGATTAGGTTAAAGGTTGGACTCGATGATCTTAAAGGTCTTTTCCAACCAAAGCGATTCTATGATTCTATGGTTCTATGTCCATCCCAACCAGGAGATGGGATCTCCCTCACTTCAGTCCAACACCCTGTGTGCACCCAACCCCTCATATCCCAGAAACTCTGCTCTCCTCTGGTTCCTTGCTGGTAGCGGTGGGATGTCCCACCAGCTAGGGGACAAAAAAAGACCCCGTGGGGTGACCAGAGATGCCTTGAAGACAGTCTCTTTGGCTTAGGACAGACTGACAGCCAATCCTGCTGGAAAAGCACTGTAGGTACCATGAGAGAGCTGACGGGGTTGGCTATGTCCCGAATCGTGAAGCCACCGCAGTGTTGTGTGTCGCTGCTTGTCATCGCAAGGTGTCTTCGACAGGGCGAGGGGGCCAGCAATCGGTACAGCTACCGCGGGAAGGAGAGACCTGCAGGGAGGTATTTCATCTCCAGGCCAGTTCCTCTTGCGTCTTCCCCTTGACGACCAGGAAACCGCAATCTGTATAACACAAGCATCGCCAGCTCTCCATCAGTCTCTCTCGTGTGGATCCCCTGGATTTTATTCCCTGGACCGCTCAGGTGAGGTCTGGTCTGCTTGTGCTTGTCGGAGTCCGGTGATGGAGGGGGGGCTTCACCAGGAGCGAGAGCTTTGCCTCAGCTGGGTGGCGGAGGCATGGAAAAGAACCGTGATATTCATTTTAGTCACTGCAGGCTTTTGGAAGTGCTCAGCACTGGGGTGGGGATTCGGGCTGCTTTCCATTCCTCTCTTCTTTTCCCCAGACCTGCTTTCACCTCTCCAGTTGTCAGAGCCACCGATGAGCACGCTGAGCTGTAGCAGCGGAGGGAGTGATTTGTCTGTGCCAAATATATTTCATGCTGCAACTCGGTAGAGGAAATTACAAACACTGAAGTCCAAGGCCCTAACAGTCCAATTTTCTCCACTGATTGCCACTGTGCCTAAGCCTAACAGAGTAAATAATGAACACCGATGCAATGAACTTCCCAATAAATCGCTCCTGATGAATTTCACACAGGTCATCCAAAAGCAAATTTAATGATTATATGCTGGCTGCAGCTACCTAATTTTTTTTTTTTCCCTGGCTCAGTTGTTAGATCCAATCAACAAAGAAAGGAACAGAAAATAAAATAAAATGCCTCATTTCTGAGCACGCTCCCCATTCGATGCAAAAAGCTACAACATGAACTGCAGGGCACAGGCAGCTCCAGCTTGGATTGACAAGCTGGCTTTGCCCAGTAATGAGAGAGCAGGGCTAGTACACCAGGGACCGTGGCCTGGAGAGCAACATTTGACTTCCCTGCGTCTCAGCTTCCTTTCCAGTTTATCATCCATCACGCCTGCTTGGAGTGCAAATTCTTCAGGGCAGAACATCCCCCCGCTATGCACATACACAGCGGCGGACATCCAGCCTTGCCCGAGGCTCAGGTTGCCGCTGTGATATAATTGATGTGGGTCACTGGGTATTTAAAGTGCGGTAGGATGAATCCCTGGGCACTAAATTCCTGAAATTAGAGCACAGTCAGATTTGTGGGCAAGGTCTGCAGTGATGGATGGGGCTTGTGTATCGTAGTATGCTTCCACTATGGGAATTAATCCCCAGGACTAAGGATCAGTGTGCAAGCGACCATTCGTGTGACTCCTCCAGGTCTCAGCTCAGTAAAA
>NW_009258662.1:660745-674899 GCF_000687185.1 Egretta garzetta
AAAAAAGCTCCCTGCTTGTCTAAGAGCAACAGAATCAACATTACTGCCATGCTAATTTCCTCTTGGCAGCTCTCCCCCGCTCCCTGTCTGAGGGCCCTCCCCTTTATTGCTAGCTACCACATTCAAAAAGAAATTTGCAATTATGACTCATGCTAATAAAATAAAAATGCCGCCAATAAAAGGCAACAAGAGACTCTCGGTGGAACGACTCCTCAGCAAACCTTTCCAGCCGGCGCTGCCTCTGAGCGGCTGCGCTCATCACATGTATGGCAGATTATAGAATCATAGAATCATAGAATGTTTAGGGTTGGAAGGGACCACTAGTGGTCATCTAGTCCAACCCCCCTGCAGTGAGCAGGGACACTGCTAACCAGATCAGGTTGCTCAGAGCCCCATCCAACCTGGCCTTGTCTTTCTATATCTTAAAAGTTATCACATAAATAAGCAGGGCCTGTTCCAGTGTTTTACCACCCTCATTGTAAAAAATTTCTTCCTTACCTCTAGCCTGAACCTACCCTGTTCTAGTTTAAAACCATCACCCCTTGTCCTAACACAGCTGGCCCTACTAAAAAGATGTTCCCCATCTTTCCTATAGGCCCCCTTTAGGTACTGGAAGGCCGCAATCAGGTCTCCCCGTAGCCTTCTTTTCTCCAGGCTGAACACCCCCAACTCTCTCAGCCTGTCCTCATAGGAGAGGTGCTCCAGCCCTCGGATCATTTTTGTAGCCCTCCTCTGGACCCGTTCCAACAGTTCCATGTCCTTCTTGTGCTGAGGGCTCCAGAGCTGGATGCAGTACTCCAGGTGAGGTCTCACCAGAGCTGAGTAGAGGGGCAGAATCACCTCCCTCGACCTGCTGGCCACGCTTCTCCTTAATTATGAGGTTGAGGGGACCCACACCATGATATCTCAGGTTCGGGGGAGCTTATCTATCTATGCACGCCTGTGGACGTACATATATTTGTATGTATATCTGTCAGACAGGCAGGTTTATATCACCCTTAATCATGAGGATGTCAAGAGGGAGGAGGCACTCAGGAGAGGACGCGCTGGTGGCTGATAGGCAACTGCGAAAGGAACCAGAGCAATTTGCTTTACCTTCCACTTCTGCTGTTGTGTCTGGCACAGGCTTCAAAAATAGTGTGATAATTAAAACTCAGTAAAGATTACGAGGCTGTAAAGAGGAAATTGTGAAACCCTCATGAACTTTTACAGTCCCCCATGAAAATATTTCGGTTTGCAGTCTGGAGAAGTATTTCCTTGTCTCTTTAAGCACCGAAGGGCGGCATCCACATAACGATTACTCTCTAAGCGCTGGCAGAGCTGACAGCATTTCATGTTGCATTATGGAAGAAAACCTCTAGGCTTTGTCCATAAACCATTGTGTCCTGCAGGGTCACATCAGGACTTCAGGCAAGAACTGGTGCAGAGAACAGAGCTGGAGATTTTATCTGCAGTCTTGTAAGAAGGTACCAGACTGAGGATTGGGCCCCTCCTTCAGGGCAGAAGTCAGGTGACTTGTGCCGTGCATTGATCTGACCTAAGATAAAGGGGGTTCCTGGGTCTTTGCACAGTTTGCAACACCCTCGTGTGATTTGTTCTCTTTGGGAAACCATCTTCGACTGTGAATGTGTGATAAACACCCCAGTCATGCCTGTGACCAGGTTCCACAAGTCGGGGTGGAAAAATAGTTACCAGACAACACCACGCCGAAGAAAGGACAAGTAAATGCTGGCAAGGTATTGTCAGAAAGCTTCCCAAGGGCTGGTACTCTCAGGAGACCTGGGCTTCTGTTGAATCTGGAATGGATAAACTCAGGACAGCCAGAGCCTGGCAAATCCAAGACCATGAGCACACACAAGCATTGACAAGTGAAGAAGAGAAGACTGAGAGGGGGTCTCATCAACATATACAAATATCTTAAGGGTAGATGTCATGAGGAGCGGGCCAGACCCTTCTCAGTGGTGCCCAGCGCCAGGACAAGGGGCAATGGGCACAAACTGAAGCAGAAGAGGCTCCAGCTGAATATGAGGAAGAACTTCTTTGCTTTGAGGGTGACCGAGCACAGGCTGCCCAGGGGGGCTGTGGAGTCTCCTTCTCTGGGGATATTAAAAGCCTGCCTGGACGCTGTCCTGTGCCCCCTGCTCTGGGTGAGCCTGCCTGAGCAAAGGGTTGGACTGGATGATCTCCTGAGGTCCCTTCCAACCCTTGCCATTCTGTGATTCTGTGAAGTGGCTGTGTGACTCGGACCATACCCAAGAGGGTGTTGGCTGCTAGATGGAGCTGAAGAGTACAGGGTTGCAGATGCCTGGGTGAGACAATGTGCTCTCAAGGGACTTTCCAAACAGCTGGCTTGAAGCCACTGGTGTGTCAGTGCCACCCTCTTCTTCCAGTCACCTTTGGGGTTGCCGTCCCAACTGAGGCTCCAGATGGGTGCTTTCATGCCCGTGTATGTGGACATTGCAAGCGGATGAGCCAACGCATTGTCTGAATAGTTATCTGCTATGAAACGTAACAGCTTGACACTACCCACAATAACAGCTTAATGAACAAAAAATGTTCCCAAAAGATGTCTCCCCCACCCACTCGATCCCCCATTAGCGAGAGAGGATTTGCAACAAACACCAACACACGAGCCAGACCCCTTCCAAGGGGACTCTCTTTTTCCCGGCAGGCTCAGTGCCAAAATAGCCCCCTCATTGCTCATATTATCCAGGTGCTTTGTAGCAAGTGGGAAACTCACTGGGAGATGGTTTAGCAAAGCGTAACTGCACGGTGCAGAGGATGGGCCTGCTGATTATTTAGCGCTCTTGGAAAGCAGCAGGGATCTAAAACCGACATAGGCACACACAAAAAAATAGGTGCATTGCCTACACATGCACTATCTGGAGACCTCTATGTTTCAAACTCATCATCTCCACTGTGTATGTTATACTTCTGAAAACACCTGTTGGCAAGAAAAACACGGTGCAAGAAAAACATGGTGCATTCCAAAGCTACTTCTGGGAAAAAATATTCAGTAAGGATTTCTTGAAGCTGATGAGGATTCTTTCTGGCAGTGTCTTGTGATGCAGGCAGAAAGCTTGTGCGGCGTATGCCAATGGGTGACTGAAATAAGGCGCTCAAGGTCTGGATTCCTACATGCCACATGCTACTCATGCCTTTCTCTGTGTCCCTCCGGCAACCCTCCCACCCTTTGTGCCCTTCGTGTGACCACTCTAATGCACAGGGAGAATATTAACTTCCCTTGTGAAGGTTTTTAGAGGACCGAGAGTGAAAACTTGAGGAGACACGAGCTAATTGCATACTGTAATTATCTCGATTGGAAAACCCTTTCTTTCCTCTACACCAGGCTCTAGGTAAGTCCCTGTACGCCACTGCCTCTCTCCTCCCCATGGCCATGGTGTTCTTTGCCATGGAGTCCAGCAAATGCCTTCTCACGCTTCAGGCCAGCGCACAAACATGAGCTAGGGCTTTGTATCTATGTCTTGTGGTGGTGTGATGGACAACATGAGGAGCAGTTCAAAGAAGAGTCTCTTAAATAATTTGCTTTAGAAGCAAACGTACGCCCAAGTTTGAAATTTTCTTGATTTCATGCAATCTGTCATGGCACCCGCCAGCACAGCTGCTCGGTGGGCGGAAAATACGGACTGCAAAGCTCGAGATCAGCCATGTGAAGATGAGGCAGAGCCTCAGATTATCAAGTAATTAAAGACCAAAGGAATAAAAAATAGTCTGACATTAGGCCGCAACAGCCCAGTCTGAATTCAGAGCTCCTCACACATCACTTCTGTACCTCAAAGGGTCTGAAATCTGTCTTACATGAACCAAGCAGCTTCTTTACCTTCCTGCAAAGTCTGGATATGGAATAGCCTGCTTTCCTGTATCTACACTGCAGCACATCTCGATGTTTGAGCAGCTGAGTACAGATCTCATATGTTATCCCAGGTTATCCCAGAAAAGCCCCCACATCATCATACAGGTTATCATGATGGTGTTGTCCACCCTCACTCATGCAAATTCATCAAGGAAAGGAAGGAACTCTTGTAGTTAATGGCCAATATTGGCATACGAGGAACTGGGTTCATGAATAAAATGAGAATAGAAACCAGAAGAAGATTCTTAACAACTAGAGTAACTGGTTCTGCTTTTAACATGGAGATTGAGAAGCTTCCTGTCCAGTTGGCCCGTGGTAGCTGGGGATTAGACTGAATGATTCAGAAGACCACATCCACACCGATGGAACCTTGGAGGACACCGTATGAGTTCGGACCTGGAAGGGAATCTTTTAGATACCACAAAAATAACAATTCTTAAAAAACCCAAACAAACCAACAGACAAAGCACCAGAGCCTTCAAGGAGTCTTCAAACGTCCTTTAATTTTGCAGTTTCAAGACTGACACACAAGCAGTTACACAGCTCAGAAAGAACTTACTTTGGGACGTGAAACCCAGCTGGGTTGACAATTTACTTGACAAATATAAGTGCATATATTCTCGGTTTGGAGGGAGGGTATAAACTCCTCAGCCTCCCTGAATAAGGAACCTTTTACCAGGTGGCTTTATGTGGTCAAGGCAGGGCAGAATTGGTGACCTGAGCGCACCTCAGCCTGAGGAGCTGGGATCTGCCCTCCTCCTGCCCTTGCCGATCGTTAGTGCTGAGCTACGTAAGCCTGCGTGTCCTTCCAGTACATCAAATGACGATTACAAAAGATCTCTTGAGCTTGGGAGACTCAAGATATATTCAGAAAAAGAGAATGAAGTTTTACTATTACCTTATATTGGCAATTTTCTCCTACATTCACCATCATCCAGTGCAGTATGCCCTGTAGAAACCGATGCCATATGGCTCTGTGATAATGAAAAAGTAGAAGTGGAAACAAATGGTCCCATGTTACCTCCCACTATGAGAACTGGCTTATCACTATCCCAAGGAATAAGCAACTAGATCTCTTTGCAGTGGAAACAGCAGAAAACTTAATGCATCTACAGCTGTCGTGGAGAATAGCACTGGCAGAGCTGAAACAGGCTCCGTGCAGCCACGCTGTTGGAACGGCTTCAAACACCATCGAGATCTTACATGCGACCAACAGGTCTGTGCTTGACTGTCATGGTGCTGTTTACTTTAGCGTGGTCTGAACTTCCACTGAAGACTCTGACCTAACCCAGCGTGAAATCTTCTCTTTTCCCACCCCACCAGAGAGCAGCTTGCCTTACATCTCAAGGCAAAGCGGCAGCAACAGAGCAAAGCCAAATATCCCACCCAAATCTCTACCGGGATGCCTGTTCCTGCAGTGCAATCACTCTTGGGAGAACACGTTAAGGAAGCATTATGTGGTTACACATCAACCCCCCCTCCCCCCCACCCCGAACAACCCCAAACCCAAATCTCAAATGGCATTTCCCTTCTCGCTAGTACAATGCCACCCAGAAGACACGTGCTTTTCCCTTTAATTATAACAGAAACGCAGAGGCTTGGACCTGCAACCTGCTGCTCAGTTAATACGAGCGGCAGAGCAGATTACACGGTGGTGATTTTCTTGTCCTTGGTGGCCTGTTTGATAGCAGCCTGCTCACAAATGATCTCCTTCAACCGCTGCAACCTCATGTTCTGGGTGGTTTGGTCTCCCACACCCGTCTGGCTCCGGTGCAGTAAGTTCAGGGCATAGATGTATTCCAGCTCTGTGTACTTCACCCCTTGATCTACCACGAGGTTTAAAAGCTCATCTGCTGTGTTGTAGAGCATCTCATAATACTGCCTGAAAAGCAAGCGAACAAAAAGAAAAACCCCTCACTCGGGTGAATAGTGAAACTTGATGTTCCAGACCTTTATTTCTGTAGAATACCATCAACTGTTACTTTTATTCAGCAGTGCCACAAGCAGAGAAGGCTGCATCAGGTGCTGTACAAAGAGAGCACAAACACATTCCTGTTGAACGTCAGGAGATGCCAAGTGGCCACGCACATGCACAGGGGAGCAAATCTCACAAATCTGCTCCCGCACTCTCCCATACTCAGCTAAAACACAAACGGTGGGGAACTGAGGGCTCCTTTTTCATCAGGCTCTGGAAGGGGCTGCCCAGGGAGGTGGTCGAGTTCCCATCCCTGGGGGTATTTAAAAGCTGGGCAGACGAGGTGCTTAGAGACATGGTTTAGTGGTGGGATGGCAGGGTTAGGTTAATGGTTCGACTTGATGATCTTAAAGGTCTTTTCCAACCTAAACGATTCTATGATTCTATGGAACAGGCTGCCCAGGGAGGCTGTGGAGTCTCCTTCTCTGGAGATATTCAAACCCAACCTGGACGCTGTCCTGTGCCCCCTGCTCTGGGTGAGCCTGCTTGAGCAGGGGGGTGGCACTGGGTGAGCTCCCGAGGTCCCTTCCAACCCCTGCCAGTCTGGGATTCTGTGATTCTCTTTCCTAGTAGTTCCCATCAGCCGAGATGCCACCATTTGGTATCCAGCACGTAGAAAGCAGTATATAGATACAGATGCATAAAGATCTCTATATGCATGGTGATGTACAGCTGTATATCCAGTTGCTCGGCCTGCAAGAACAGGAGTCTTCTGGAAAGGAATCACAGGGGTAGGGGAAGTGGATTCTTTTGTCCCTAATGAACCCCTATTGCAGAGAGATGCTAATATGGAGCACGGGAAGAGCTCCAAGCCCAAAACTCCAGAGACCTCCAATGCTACTGAGACACGCCGTTTGAGAGAAAAAAATATTAAATAATGCAAAATAAAATTTGAGCCAGGAGCTGAGGTGCCTCTTTTAATAAGTAAAAGATCATCTGAAGAGAAGGCATAATATAGAGGCTGCAGTGCAGGCTGGTTTAAATTAATGTAAAGTGGCATTAGTGAAAGAATGGATTTCCAATTTAAGCAGGTACTTACTGGAAGGGAAAATGTGTCACGAGCCAAGGAACCAGTGGGGCGATTCTGACAGCTGCCCATCCAACCACTGCAGGAAAAAATGGGCTGGGACTGGGTGTGGGACTGGATTATTTGCCCTGAGTTCACAGCCCAGGTGGAAGAGTTAAAACCAGTGATAGCTGACGGGGGTCCTTTGAGACATTTTCTTCTTCCCCCTTCTTTTATAGCACAAATAAGGTCTGAAACCTGGAGAATGTGTGACTCTTGGAAAGCATCGCCTCGAGGCCATGCGGCAGGAGGGGAATCAGGACTATTGTGCCCTTTATATAGCGCTTTTGTGTACTCCTGGCATGGCCTTTCCCATTCACAGGCCTGCGCCCTGTGCCTCAGCTTCCCCGTCTGCACCAAGGAGTAAGATCTGGTGTCAGGGGTCTGTGGTCTAGATATCGCCAAGATAAAGCATCCTGTCTAGAGGGAGCTGTAAAAATATAAGGCTTTACAAAACTTCTCTAGGCAGAGGGGTTCCCAATCCTGGGCAGAGCCTTCCAGGTCAGGCCTAAGGGGAAGGTTCTTACATATGAGTCCAACTGCATCAAGCAATGAGCCTTGGCTGTGGGTTTAGGTCTGTTTGGGGTATCAGAAAGAAAAAAAGTGGTGAACGGATGGAAAGTCCCCCTTTCTCTAGAGGAAATGGTTAACTTTATAGCTTCCTACAGATGTCATATACCCTTGTAAAGAAATGAGGATCTGAAAAGCTCAGGGAAGGAGAAGTGAAAAGATCGCTGTCTGTCTGCATGCATCGCATGGCAGTGAGGACTTGGTTCAGCCAAATGCCCAGCACTTCTCTGGCTGAAGAGCAAAGCAAGGCAGAAATGAGCCAGGGCACCTGAAGAGGAGGTAGGTCCTTGCATGACTCCTCCATGCTTCTGCAGGAGGACAAGGGCAGGCTGCAGTCTAATCCTTAGGTCTTGGTGGAATAAATTATTTAAAACCCAAGAGCAGGGGCTCCAGGAAAAGTTATCACCTCCCTCCCTTTCTCTCCTCTTTGAATGCATTAAAATAGCAATCAGGGCAAACACGGCAAAGCTGCATATTAAAATTTCTCTTGTTCTTTACTTTGCAGGCTCTCAGGTCTGGCTTAGCTGTGCCTTTGCAGAACACCCAGCATGCCGCCAGACTGCAAATCACTGCAGCAACGACTGTAACCAGCTGCAGCAAAACCACCCGTTTGGAGTGCCTCAGGTCTCGCCTCTGCCAGCGTGGCCAGGCTGCTGGGCTTCAGAGCTCTGCATTTTTATCTCCTCTGTTTCCTTCAAGACATCGCTTGCTCCCGTGACCTAAGAATTTGCTCCTGTGGTTGAAAGTCTGCACCAACATAACTGGTGTCAGGGACCAGCTGAGATCAGGTGGGAGGAAGGGCTCACGGCTAGAGGAAGAGGACTCCAAAATCATCGATTCAGAGAACAAGGACTGACAGGATTTGGGTTGTGTGGTCAAAAGGAGGGAGTGTGTGTGAGAGGGGGAGGATATATGTAGAAGGCACAAGACCCAAATGAAAAATAGGGGATGAATGATAAGCTGAAATAAGAATCAAGCTGTTAGGCTCCATGCATTTGAGATACAGGCTAAGAAACTTCTGGAGCTGACGGAGGATCAGTTCACCAGCGACTGCCCGAGGGGGCTTGGAGGTGGGCTCTGCCACGAGGACACGTTGTTCCCTTAGGAGCAGGGGGTCAATGGGGCAGAAAACTGTCTGAATGAGAATATTTCCCTTAGAAAAGAAAAGGAAACCATGCAAGCCACTTGCGATCAAGCTTAGTAACCGAACCCCAAATCCCCCTGGCTTACTACGTGGTAAAAGAGGATGTCTGTGCAGCTCAAAAGGCAGGCGGATAGGTAAGGATGGGGGACACCTTGCACATACCTCTATTGGCCGCTATTTGCAGAAGACATTTGGGTAATCCCTACAAGCTACAAACTCAGGTTTGGGTAACACTGAGTCACCCTGCGGCAGCTACTGATTGCAGTTCCCGTGCCTATGACGGGGAACCCGATGGCACAATTCGTGGTCCCCCCAGAAGCTACTGTGCCACCACATGACATGATGCGATTTACTGCTATGCTTCCCTCAACGTTTACACCTCTTGTTCGCTCAGCCTGTGATGCTGAACGAGGCCGGCGTTTGACACAGGGATTGAAAATACCGATGTGGCTCAGACAAGAAGCATTTTGCAAGGCTGATCTGGTCCCCTGCAGAGCCACAGCATCGAATCTTAGCTTTTGATAAAACACCAATAGCAGAAGCCACAAAACCTTGGAAGGATATTTCTCAATACTGGATTCACGGAGGGGAAGACTAAACCCAACCTCATCTCCAATCATGGGAATCATTTTAGCAGTTTAATTGCTAACGATAATAACACTGTAATCCCGGCACAACGACAAAGCCCCAGTGCTCTCCTGAGACACACACAGAGAACTCCCTGAGAACCTCTCGGTACGGAAAACCAAGACTTGGCTCAGGAGCACATCACGGTAAGGTCCGTGTGTCCAATCCACCTCCTGCCACGCTGATGGATATTCTTTAAATCTTGGCTCCTCTTGCAGGTAGGCACATAAAACCCCCAAAATAACAGATCTCATGCAGTTCCAGAAGTGGCAATGCAGTGGCAGGTGACAAAGGCACAAGCAGAGGCTCAGACTCGTCCTCTTCAATAACACTGGCACTACCATATTCTCTCTCACAGCCAGAAAACCACATCTCATTCTTCAGCTAAAGCAGTTTAGGGGACATCTAGATACAGGCAGGGACTGCTAAAGCCCTGGGGGTCAGTGGTCTGAGGATGGGTCTCCTGAGTTTTGATTTCAGCTCCCTTCTTTAGCTATAAAGTCCTATAATGTTTATGCTTGAACTTGGCTTAATTAAATAGTTGTAACTGGGGCCTTGCAGAAACCAAGATCCCAAATTTGAATGGCAGCTATGTACCAGTCAGCTCTACAGCATCCTTCTGACGCCTTGACGTGTGGCTCATTCACTGAGTGCCCAGAAGCTGCTGTTAGCCTTAATGTTTTAGAAGATTTGGGTATTTATCAAGATGTTTCAATTCACAGTCAGAAATCGAATAGAATATCTAATATAAAATCTAATAAATCAAATTGAGTGGGGAAGCAGACACTCTGGAAGGGAGAGCCACCCTGCAGGAAGATCTGGATAGGCTGAAGAGTGGGCTAACAAGAACCTTATGAAGTTCAACATGGATAAGCATAAGGTCTTGCACCTGGGAAAACACAATCCAGGAGTGCAGCATAGGCTGGGATCCACCTGGCCGGAGAGCATCTCTGTGGGAAGGGACCTGGGGGTCCTGGTGGCCAACAAGCTCGATAGGAGTGAGCAGTGTGCTGCTGCGGGCAAGAAGGCCAACAGGGTGCTGGGTTGCATCTACAAGAGCATCACCAGCAGAGATGAAGAAGTCATCATCCCACTCTGCTCAGCACTTGTCAGGCTGCACCTGGAATGCTGTGCACAGTTCTGGTCCCCGCTATACAAAAAAGATGTGGACAGGCTGGATGGCACCCAGAGAAGGGCCACCAAGATGATCCAAGGCCCGGGAAGCCTGATGTATGAGGATGGGCTGAGAGAGCTGGGTTTGTTCAGCCTTGAGAAAAGCAGGCTCAGAGAGGCTCCCATCACCATGTACCAGTATTTAAAGGGTGGCTACAAAGAAGGTGGAGACTCCCTTTTCACAAGGAGTCACATGGAAAAGATGAGGAGTAATGGGTACAAGTTAATCCTGAGAAGATTATGATTGGACATGAGAGGAAAATTTTTCACAATGAGAACAGTCACCCGTTGGAATCATCTCCCTAGGGAGGTGGTTGACTCTGCCACTCTGGACACTTTTTAAGACGCAGCTGGACAGGGCGTTGGACCATCTTGTCTAGGCTGTGCTCTTGCCTAGAAAGGTTGGACCACATGACCCTTGAGGTCCCTTCCAACTTGGGATTCTATGATTCTGTGTTTCTATTATATAAGGTTAAATTTGAGAGTATTGGCAATATCTGAAATACAGTTATACACACAATGTGTAGAAAAAAACCAGTAAGGTTGCCAAGGTAAATACTAAGATTTAGGAAACATTGATCACCTTCAGGGAATTTATGCTGAGCAGATGCAAAATGAGCTTTTTACTTTTGCCAGCTCTGGCTGGGTTTTCAACAAAATAACAGAGAGGGCATCTTGTATGGGGCTTTAGGAGAGCCTGCTTTAGCAGGACGGTTGGACTAGATGATCTCCCGAGGTCCCTTCCAACCCTTGCGTTTCTGTGATTCTGTGATTCTCTCTGAGAGATGGCAAGTCTTTGCTCCGAAGCATAGGACTCGTGGCCTTCCCAATGTTACAGAGCACCTTAAAAGCAGAAGGAGCAAGAACTGAAGCTGTTCCATCTGCACCCAGACCGATCACCGGACAAGCTCAGCAAAGCAAGCCCATCTTTACCCTGTGTCCTTACAGCTGCCTTCCTTTCTAGCCTGTCCCAAATCTTGGATTCCTGAAGAATTCCGCACCTAATAAACATAGTATTCATCTGTCACTCTTTTCAGCATCAGATTATTTTTTAATTAAAAATTTCCGACAAAATAAAAAAGAGAGCAAGCGAGACAGTACGAGCGAGCGAAAGGTATGCATTTTTAATTGGGTGCAATTAAAAACCTACCGCTTTGGCATGGCATCGCCTTCGGCCAAACCCTATTTGCATGAGTAATTATTCACTCCATTATGGAGTCTGCTCAACTTTGCCTCCCTTGTCTTTGAAAGTATTAATAAATATTGATCAGACGCACTCCTGTTTGCCTTTGCCCAAGCAGCTCTGATGGACTCATCTTCTGATGTTATCAAATAATGAAATATGAAAGAGTGAGTGGGATGAGCCTCTTGTTCTGTGATTTTTTATTTAGGCTCTTCATTTTACTTTCAGAAGTGTATTTGTCCCTGCCATTATAAACGCTCTTTTGATTATCAAGAGGAGGTTGAGAAAAGCAAGTTAGGAAGGGATGGGGGAAATAAATGGACGACAGGTGAGGGAAATCTGTTCAGTGAAATGCTGGCAAACGGCTTTGTTTTTCTAAAGTTGAGATTTAAAACCAGAGAGAAGAATGAATATTTATCAAAAGCTGAAAATATCATCTGACAAATAGGTTAATAAATAATAATGGCAGATTAGCATACCTAACCAAAAAGCAGATTTAGCTTCCCAAGCCTTCAGCTGGCTTCCATGTGAGCACAGCTAAGCTCAGGCATGCTGATTTACCCTACACAGATCATCAGCCTGGGCAGTAAGATCCTCCCAGTGCTCAGCGGCGAGATAGTTGGGGTAAGAAGAGAACAGATCAAAGCTGAACTCACAAATCTTTACTCACCTGAGTATGAAGTCAGGAACGCATCTGATGGGAACAAAGTGACCTGGGTGACTCATTTCATCAGGGAAATCATTTTGTTCGTATGCTTACTCGCACAGTTTTTATTTATTTGTATTATGCTGAAAAGCATGGATGGGGCCTGTTGAGTTGACCTGATATGACAGATTTTTTTTTTTTTAACATGGTATAGGTTCTTACAGAGCGTCTCTCCCAATTTGCTATGGAAGTACCAACAACTGCTGTTTTACAAGGAGAAGGAAACATTAACCTGGCTCCAAGCCTTTAGCTCTTTAGGATGGTAAATACCTGGCCAACCTCTCCACTTATGTTCAGCTTCAGTGTCGACAGCCATATTTTGAGGGAGTGAGAAGCGAAGGACCATCTAAGGTATCCAAAGCCCTTACTGTCCTGCTCATACAGGACGATGAACCAGTTTTGATGACTTGTATGACAAAGATTTGTTCTTTTTTAAAAATAAAATCCATTTCTATAATTCTCCTTCATGTGATTTATCTCACAGCCCCACAAGCCGACCAGCCTAGATACCTGTGACCTGTTCCTCTGACTATTGGCAATGGGATTGGGTTCAAAGTTTCTTGATTTCTTTGGGCATTTTCTTCAGGACAAACACATACCTTAGAGCAAATAATGCTTAATCCAAAGCCCAAATACAACTGTACTCTGTCTGCTCATTTTAGCAGGCTGGAATTGGCCCAGGAAGATCTACCACCATCTGAAGAACATCTTTATACTGAGAGCAGATAGGGAAGGATAAATATCACTGGTGGAAACGGTTCCCAGGTAAAAGAAAAAACATCCCATGGGCAAATCAAAACTGAAGAAGCCAATTAATATACAGAACAGTTGGTTTGGTTTGGGGTTTTTTTAAATAGCAATTGTAAAATGAAACATCAAGTTGCCAACAATGAACCTACTTTGCAAGGATGCATTTTGAGTCTGTGTATACATATATATGTATGTATATATATATATGAAAAATGGTGGTCTCTTGAACTCTATTCTTGGAGAAAAAGGAAAAATAAAGAGGCTTTCTCATTTAGAAAAAAACCTCTGGAAAGGCAATCAGGATGAGACAAGCTCCTCTGAGGGCTATTAATACCGTTCTCCATTTAAATGCTAATGTTAACCTATAACCCAAGGCCTGCACACAAAAAAGTTATTCAAAATTAAATTCTGATTTCCCTGAGAATGACTTGATCTCTTCTTAAGAGAAGGACCTTCAGACGAACAGTGTGATGTTTCAGAATAAAGGATCTTACTTTAATTATTCCTTCATTGTATAGCTGGGTGCCCACTCTGTAGTAGTGCAGGCAGAATCAGATTCACAAGGCAAGAACGCAGATCTGGGTGCTGACTTACCCAAAGGAACAAAAAAATTCTCTACCTTATCTGCCTCCCTTTTTGGGGATTAGGCAGTCACTTCTATAGTACCCAAAAATATCTTAGGCACTCTAATAAGAAAGTAGAAAAGGTTAAGTATGAAGCACTTACAGACTAAATCTAGACGAAACGCACAAGACAGAACAAGCATGAAAGCTGTAGAGGAAAAAAGACCAAAGCTGCAGTTATAAAGTCAGTCAGTTTTGATACATGCAGATCTTGGTGGAACCATTAAATTTAAATATATGGAGGAGGTGAGTGAAAAAAGGGAAGATATAGCAAGAAACGAGGTAACTTCAGTTCATGTAATGCAGAGGAAATGGATTTTCAGGACTGGCTTGACTGAGAAGGGTTGGACTGGGTGATCTCCCGAGGTCCCTTCCAACCCTTGCCATTCTGTGATTCTGTGAGAAGAGAAGCCCATGGGGCTTTTCTGTCTATGGAGCGTGAGATGTTTGAGGTGGGGAAGGG
>NW_009258662.1:674914-686029 GCF_000687185.1 Egretta garzetta
GGGAAAGAGATGAGGATGGCGTTGATGGTTACAGGGCACTGGAGATGGGGCAGGAGAGATGAGCTCGAGCATGCAGGATTTTTGGAAAGCAAGTTCTGAGAACTTGAAATACCAAGCCAAGGAAAAATTCACATAAACCCGCAATTACTGTAATTTCTACACCTCATGAAGACTGCAATGATGCTTGCATACATGCGTCAGTGATCGGCATTTTAAAGCGAGAGTCTGCAAGTACGGATGCTGGTTATTCTTCCACCCTGGGAGCTTATGATAACAAAATAGAACCTAGTGATGGAAGGCACCGCTACATCATATATCCACTCTCTAACCGTAGCTCGTCTTAAACCTCATCCTTCAAGTCCTCTATGCAGTTACAGCCCTAAAAGGTACCAGAGAATATCATCACCCTCAGGACACGATTCCCCAGGGGAATGTATATCCTGAACATAATTTCCTGAAGTTTCTTTTTTCATTTTTAATTAACCTGGACCAGTTCTGGAGAAAACAATAGTAATGTCCATTCTCAGCCTCCAGAAGAACCCAAAGCGCTTTGGGGGAATTCACACAGCTTTAGATGTCCACATCAGAGATGTTATTGTTGTGCCAGTCAACCTCAGCTCCTCTTACAAACCACGCCAAGACATGGACACCTCTCACGTCTGCTTGGGGTGAGATGAGCTGTGGCTGAGAAGCACCTATTTGTCTCTGTGGACTGTAGAGGGAACCCAGAATGAGGCCAGATCAGGCAAAAATGTCTGCTTGCTGCTGCTATGATCTACACCTTCTCTAGGTGCACCAGGGACCACCTCATTTGCAGCCTCTCAGAAGCCCAAAGGCAGATGCCCCTTCCCCACACACTGCAACACGCGGCACAACTTGGGGCAGGACGCACAGACGGCTGTGAGCTGTGTTATTTATTACAGGAGGAGAGTGTCAAGAAAGCAAAAAGCACTTAAAAGGCTAAAATGTGCAAACGGCCAAGATGTGAAATGGTTTGCAGAAGAAAATAAAACATGAGAGGAAGAAATAAAAGTGAATTTATAATATAAAGGTGCTTCACGCTCCTACGGTACCTCTGCAAATCACAGCCCTTAATAAATAATCTGGGCTGTGATGTAAGAAGAGTATTAGCTTTTTTTTATTACTATTAACAGCTGGAAGTACTGAGATAAAAATCAAGTCAGTTGTCCAAGGTAGAAAACAGTATCAGAGACGGGAAGCCCTTGCGCCTTGATCGGCACCGTACCCGCTTTTGGGACTGCAGCGCACAGAACTCTGAACGGGGTACGGAGCCAGGCAAGAAAAAGTAGGTGTATTTATTCAAAAGGATACAAGTCCAATTAAAGACAACCAAATTATAAAAACCAACCACCTTCCTTTTAAAAACTTAACTCACACGGACGGCGTACAAAACACTACAGACAAATCAGCTCACCTATGCGTTGGCCTCTATACAGGTTGAGCAGCTTTGTTTTAATGGGTAGTTTTGGAAAAAAAACCCTAACAACAGCCAACACCTTTGGGTGCTACGTTCAGCTCTGTGTCACTAAAGCACTTGGTTTTCTCTCTACTGCAAATTTTGTACAACACAGATGATAAATCACCTGTAAAACGCAGAGCTAATTAGCAAAGGAAAAGGGAAGGTACGTGCAGAACATGACTACTCTTCCAAAAGAGCTCTCCTATTCTCTCTCCTCCTTCTCATCCTGATATCCGCTAAGCTCTACCTTATCTACTGCTTTCTTTTTTAATATTTCCTTCGTATTTCCTTTTCCCTTCCTCCTGTGGTTTGTCACTCCTGACTTGGACAACGTCGCCCTACTGGGAACACGCGATGCATGGGGATCTCTGTGCATCAGGCATCGGCGTCACGGAGGGGAACATGTGCTCGTGTCGTTTAAAATCCATTCCCCGAACAACTCCAACCACCCTCGCACTGTGCAGCGATACACAGTAATTACATGGCTTTTCAAAGGAAGGATAAATCCATTAAACCCCATTAAATAATTTTTCAAAAACAATGTCTGAGACGCTCCTTGGAGCTCCATACTGGCTGGTATAATGAAGGATGGAATTTCTCGCTCTCCAAATGGAACTTTATAGGGTATTAAATAAGCACCCTCAGCACTTATCTAAATCTTTAATTAGTTCTATAATATACTGATGATATCAAGGCTAATTAAATTTATACAGATGAAGAGCAATGAAATTCTAACCAAGTGAGCTGGAAAGTACATATTAAATAGTAAATTTAATGGTTCAAGCAGATAAACGCAATTTTATATAAAAAAATTAAATTCAATTTACATTTTGTATTAAAATTGATTTTGAGTGTGCAAATGATTGGAAAAAATCTTTTAAATAGATCAGTAAAAGTGCTAATCCGGCCTGCTTAAATATCAGTTATTAATGCCAGCATTTGCAAATAAGCGACACACATTTGCATTTTTACTGCATATAGTAAAAAGAAAAAATTATCTATACCATATGCCAGTTTATAAAGAATATTAAGCAATTTTTCCCCTTGCCTCATGCATAAATGAGAGGAAATGTGGAAATGAATGTAGCCCGAAAGAAGAGAGAGTCAGCAGTTCGATGGGAAGTACAGCAAAGACTGCTCCAGTCAGCAAAAAATAATACAATTTTAGCAACCCTTTGGGAACAACAATTACTGTGGTGAAAACCCCCAGCCTTATTTAGGATCAAGTGGCTTGGAACGGGATACAAAAACCCGATGCTGTAATCCGGGAGATGCTCAGTGGTGCAAGTTTGCTGATTTTTCATAAAACCAGGATTGTTTGGTAGCTACCGATGGGTGAAGGACACATCTGATGGGATCTGCTTGCTGAAGGCCAGAACAGGCTGCAACACCTGAACTGCGGTAGGAAATTACAAGGTCCATCAAGTCAATGTCTGCCTGCAGTAGGTTGAGGTTGGGCTGTGGTGCTTCACAGGAGGTTTGAACCACTTGCTGAAGTCAGGCAAACAGCCCAGAACTCTTGAAAACTCCAGCTCATGTTTTTTTTCTGGCTACGTTTGTGCATTTGGTTTGAATCATAGAATCATTTAGGTTGGAAAAGCCCTTTAAGATCATCAAGTCCAACCGTTACCCTAACCCTGCCATCCCACCACTAAACCCTGGCCCTCAGCACCACCTCTGCCTGGCTTTTAAATCCCCCCAGGGATGGGGACTCGACCCCTTCCCTGGGCAGCCCCTTCCCGTGCCTGACAACCCTTTCTGTGAAAAAAATTTTCCCAATGTCCAACCTAAACCTGCCCTGGCACAACTTGAGGCCACAATGCAGTGGTTTCAGACATTAAGGAACCGAGATTTTTTTTTTTGTGGACACGATGACACCAAATTTAGTTTGTTATCTTTTTTTTTTTTGTTGAACATGTGGCTGTTTCTTGTGGAGGAGCCCTTTATTGGATTCACTACCTCATGGCACTATCGTTTCTTCTGGTAGTACTGTCCAGTGTCATTACCTTGTGCCAGCCTAGAAATCCCTGAGGTCGGGGAAGTGACCTACAGACCCTGGCTTGCTCAGCACCATGCACAGACCTACCCAAACCAAGAGGAAAATAAAATGGTGCAGCAGCCTCAAACCCTACCCACTGGTTCATCATCATCTGTTACCACCACCAAAAAGACCTCAAGGAGATTGATTGCTGTGATCTCTCAACTATGAATGGAGAAGAAATGGGGACAAGTCAAGCCATCCGACACTAAAAATGGATAGTTATGTTGGGTTGAAGTGCCCTGTGGAGGTTGTTTCTTATAAAGAAACCAGGCAGCCAGGATGGATCCAATGCAAAATTTTTAGCTGGCTGAAAGTAGGGGACATCAACATAGAACTATGGGTGTCCTGGATGAAGGAGTTAATACTCAAGACCTTCAACACTCTCCTCCATGCACTCCCTGTTGGCCACTGGCCAGATGAACATTTCATCACACCTAATATGCCTGTTCTCAACACTTCTCCTGATGCTTACAAACCTTCAGATTTGCAGGCCAGTGGTATTTATGGCCAGCTGCTACTCATTTGCTCTTGCAGCAATATTTTAGGTTGAAATTGCTTTTCCCTTTCTAACATACTTAGGGCAAAAGACGTGTTCACAGAGGGAAGCCATTGCCTCTCTACGCTATTGTTGCAGAGGACAAAGCAAGACGGCCACTTTTAATTGCTCCTTTTGAAAAGAACATTCACCTCCTGAAAGAACATTCACCTAAGCCAGAGCAAGTACTGACACTGCTTGGTGCAGTACAACTGTGGCCTCTTCTGGCCATTCTTGGTGAACAGATCCAATGATGTCAACTTTTTGAGCCAACAGATCTGCACTACAATTTTTTTTGCCAGACAGCACAAACCCTTAGCGTTTAAAATGAAGACATTATCAAGACAACGTCAGTGCAAAGTAAGACCCACAGCCACAGAATCATAGAATCCCAGGTTGGAAGGACCTCAGGGATCATCTGGTCCAACCTTTCTAGGCAAGAGCACAGCCTAGACAAGATGGCCCAGCACCCTGTCCAGCTGAGTCTTAAAAATGTCCAATGTGGAGGAGTCAGCCACTTCCCTGGAGAGATTATTCCAATGGTTGACTGTTCTCACTGTGAAAATTTTTCCTCTTGTGTCTGATCGGAATATCCCCAAAAGCAACTTGTGTCCATTCCCACTTGTCCTCTCCTTGTAAAAAGGGAGTCTCCATCTTCCTTATAGCTATGTGGTTTCTATCTCCATTCTTCACTGCATGGAAAAGCCAAGTCTGGTTGTCTTACTGATGGAGTATCTTGGAGATGCATCCTTTTGCTCACCACCCCTTACGTACGGGCTGCAAACCCCAGACAGACTCCACTGCAGTGCGACAGTGGCTCCTTGGAAACAGCATTGGTTCCTATAGAGTGAGAAGAGAATCCCAGCACGGCTTCTAAACTGATGGAGCACTTCATAGCCATCAAAAGCAGGGAAATTACTCTGAACTGCTGTTTTTATCTCATTCCAGAAATGCATCCTCTAACTGTACGAAACCTCCAGACTACCAACAAGAACTCTGCTGTGAGAACTGAACCTGTAACTTTTTTTGTATTAATTTATTAACCTCCTCTTTCAATTCCCATTTCTACATCTCAAAGCACTTTGGAGACCCCACGTACAGAACTTCTCCATCTTCTCAAAAGGCTGCTTTGCAGTTGAGAAAATGAAGGCCCGCTGAGATTAAGGGGTCAGAGTGAAGTCTTCATGCGTGCAGCAGTGCGAGTGACCTCCCAGGGCCAGCTTCCCCGCTGGTGCGCACCCTTGAACCCCCTTCAGGGACAAAAAGCACATTTTCCTGACGATTCTCAGAATCTGCACATTTGCATGCTACAAGTGAAAGAAGAATGAATTTCACACAGCGCACCAAACAGTTAACAGATGGCAAAAAATTACAATCATTTACCAAGTTGCGTTGGGCGTAAGAAAACAACCTGGAATACGAAGGCACTGAATCTTATTAGAAAAGACATATTTTACATATTGCTTCTTCATAATACAAGCTGTTCCTCATGAAAGCATAAAACTTGCTATTATTTGCACCTCTTTTCTTCTTCTCTTTGTTTTTGCACACAAGACAATGTGGAATACGCATCCGATAGATGACTTCTGTATGCACTTGAGAGACTGACTTCAGCTTCAGATGTTAATGCACCTAGGTGATGTGAGGTGTCATCTGAATTCTCTCTCTTTTCTATATTATTTGATCTCAGATCTGGAATACAAATTGTAAAATACAAGGCAAGCTTTACAGCCTTCAGTAAAATCCCGGTAAGAGATTACACGCTGCAGACCATTTCCTGGAAGCGATACATATCTGTATATGTCGACATCATATGTATATACTCAAACGCAGTGGTCTGGATGTAATTATTTTAATATCTTAAAATACAAGAATTGAGGGTTTTTTGGCCTTTACCTGAGCGTATAGCTTTCCCTTGGCTACGCAGCCCAGGTTCATTACCGGACAGATTTAATTGCTACATCGGAGTTTGTTGATATTCTACATCTGATGTGCGAAAGTTCAGGGACGCCAATCAGGCACGGTGCAGATGCCACTCTGCAAAATGTTCTCAGACAGTCTCCATCTGTCAGATATGGTAATACTTGCGCTCTATCAATAATTCACCTCCTTAACTCCATGTTTCCTGCATTTGAGTCAGAATTTTTAATGTCAGCCTCACCAGAGGATCTACCTTGGATAGACAGGAGTTGCCTGATCTGCATTCCCCATTCGGACTGTGTGGTTTTGTGCCCTGGAGCCAGTCGCCTTCTGCAGTTAAGGAATCATCTCTCAGTTTACTCAGTTTTTTACCGATTTAGCTGCAAAAATCACGGCTTCCCTTTTGGGGCAGCATTTTCATCTCATTCGAGGAAGAAAGTCAGAGGGTAATGCATGGCCAGCAGGTCGAGGGAGGGGATTCTGCCCCTCTGCTCTGCTCTGGTGAGAACCCCCCTGGAGCCCTGCATCCAGCTCTGGGGTCCTCAGGACAGGACAGACATGGACCTGTTGGAGTGGGGCCAGAGGAGGCCACAAAAGTGATCCAAGGGATGGAACCCCTCTTCTATGAAGAAAGGCTGAGAGAGTTGGGGTTGTTCAGCCTGGAGAAGAGAAGGCTGTGGGGAGACCTGATTGTGGCCTTTCAGTACTTAAAGGGGGCTTGTAAGAAAGATGGGGACAAACTCTTTAGCAGGGCCTAAGGAGAAGGGGTCATGGTTTTAAACTAAAAGAGGGTCGATTCAGACTAGATACAAGGAAGAAACTTTTTTTATGATGAGGGTGGTGAAACGCTGGCACAGGTTGCCCAGGGACGTGGTAGATGCCCCATCCCTGGAAACATTCAAGGTCAGGTTGGACGGGGCTCTGAGCAACCTGATCCAGGTGAAGATGTCCCTGCTCATTGCAATGGGAGCTGGTCTAGGTGACATTTAAAGGTCCTTTCCAACCCACACCATTCTATGATTCTCATTATGACAATCACACCTTAGTATCCAAAATCCAACTCAGACGGACCACACCTTTTCTGGGATAGCTCATGGCGAAAAACACGGGGGTGGCTGAATACCCCAAATAGGATGCTACTGCATGAGCTTGAGGAGAGAAGAAAGGTGGGGAGCGGGAAAGAAGATGATGTGGAGCTGCTCCTCCATGGGTCAGAAACTGCTGAGTGGTAACTTGTCCCCATGCAAAGCAACTGGCTCCATGGAGCTTGCAAGGATTTGGTTAGCTCCCAGAGCCAGGAAATGGGCTCACCAGTGGTGTCCAATGTGTGGGGCCATGGCTCCTTTGGGTACCTATCAGTGGCCCCTTGCTGCAGAAGAAGGCAGTGTGAAAATCCATAGGAAATCAGCTGGAGGCGCAAATAGTCCCTAGCACAAGGGCAAATTACCACCCTGATCATCGGTGCTTCAGCACCAGTGAGAAAGGAAGTTTCCCCAGTGCCCCAGTTAGGAAAGACCTTTGCATCAGCCCCAGCTCGTGAAACGCAGCACAACGATCTTTGAACTTTCTTTGTCCAACTCAGATGCAGCATGTGGTGCAGGACAAGAAATCCTGATGACATCATGTGACGCTTATGAGTTTTACAGATTCCATCGGCCAAGAATGAGCCATCACCTGGAATGACCTGCACATCCTCAGGCACCGATCTTCATCAGGTGGAATGGAACAATGGGTTGCACAATGCAGCTGGTGGAAATCCTTTAGGGACACCGATAAGGACATGCGGCTTGGCAACAGAAGGACTCACTACTAGCTTTGAGTTGGCCAAAAACTCCAAAACAGACCAAAAGTGAATGAATTAAGGATCTTGCTGGTAGCGAGTAATTAACTGTAGAGGGAAATGGAGGGGATGTATCTCAATCTGCCTAAACACAGGTGTCTAGCACAACCATTTCAGGTGGGCTTTGGGTCTCCTGTAACCCCTGTGTCACACCTGCCAGCCCTGCTCACATACCCACGCTATCCAAGGGTCTTACAAATGGCACTATACTTTGGAAAGTGAAGCATGTCCTTAGCAAGTCCCTGGTAAATCTGGGAACAGAGGCTGCTCCAGGTAGGGTCAAAGAGCTACTCAAGGCAGCTTTTAAGTAGCAGAGGCAGTTCAGCCACTTTAGCGTGCCAATCTGCTGCTCGGAGATGGACTAACCCTGAGCAAAGGCCATGCTGACCTGGCCCCATGGAAGGCACAGCCAACCTAAGGCCACAAGCAGTTGAGTATGGCTGCCAAGCCTGAAGCACGTGGCATGGTGAGCACGTGTGCTTGTGCATGTGATGAGCATGTACGTTGGAATGTGTTGGCACAGGGCCGCTGGTCGCTGGTATCCTGTGGTCTGCTCCTCCCAGCAGTGGAGCTGCCATGTACCAGGCCACACCATCGTCCACCAAAAATCCACGTCCTGGCGTCCCACCTCTGACTGTGGCCAAGAGCACGTGCTCCTGGTCAGTGATGTTTCTCTAGATCACCATCCCTAGCTACTGGGGACTTGCTGAGCCAGAGGGATGCCTCTGAGACACCCCAAGAAGTGATCTTACCTCCACGGCTATGTGCTACACATCTTGGGGCTCCTGCGTATGGAGAGATTTCCATACATGACTTAAAGGAGCTGGAAAATTGGCCGACTCTGCTGTATGGCTCCTGCGCTATACCTGCCCTGGACCCTACTGTCGAGATATTTTGCTCTGCCCCTAACGCTATGTCCTGGCTTGACCCTGTCAGTCCTCTCCGTTGTGCTATTTCTGTCCTTTGCTCATTTTCCCTCTTCCCTCCCATATTGTAGCAGGAACTGGCCCTGGGCCATTGCTACCCCCTGATCCTCTCTCCTGTCCTCAACTGTCACCTTGAAAGCACCCTTCCCAGAACTGTCCACGTCCTCACCTGTCCCCCTTGTGTCCTATAGGTATTTTACACCCTACCAGCCATGCCCTGCCTGCTCCTACACCTTCCAAGTGAAACATTTCTGATTCCCGGATGCCATTGCATTGGATAAAGTAGGTTAACGATTGGACTTGATGATCTTAAAGGTCTTTTCCAACCTAGACGATTCTATGATTCGATATAAAAAAAAAAAATGCTCCGCACCCCAGCTCAATCTAATTAAGAGAGAGACCTCTGCAAAAGATACGGCTTTAGCGCACGGAAAAGTGATGAGCAGTGACTCCTAAAAACGTATCGCAGAGCACCAATACCTGGTATTTCCTAGCAGATTACCGGGTATGAAGCATTGCAGTTTCTAATGAGATCTGACTGACAGGGTAAACCAATCTGCTACTTAAGGACTTGCATGTGTCTTTCTATCGGTGGGGCTCGTGCTAGAAAGATGCAGCCTACTGTGAAAAAGGCAGGACATTTTTCTAATTGCTTCCATTTGCAGGCTGGCGCTAGGCAATAGAGATGCATTTCAAGCTGACAATCCAATATTTACCTTTATTTCAGCTGCAGACAAGTGCCGGGGATGGCTGTGCTTCACACACTGACGGTTCCTCCTTTCTTTGCAAGATTTTTTTTTGTGTCACGCCAACTTCCCTTCTTAAAAAATCTGTCCTTCCTCTAACAGCTCTGTTTGCTGTGCATTTAAGCAGAAGCTCCCAGCAGGCTACGGCACCTTCAGCACGCGAACTCAGCACAGGCAGAGCCCACCTTTAAGCGTGGGAGCAGAAAGCAATTTCTAGATCAAATAGCAGCTCAAAGCAGGTTACGCGAAAGCTCAGACATGGAGTCCACATTCACATCCGCTCACAGGGGTATCTGTTCCCGTGGGATGACCCTGGATGTTTGTTCAGGCTCAATCTGGAGTCTGGGGCTAAATTTTGCCCTTGTTTGAACTGTGTCAATCAAGGCAGTCCAAGGCTAGATGACAGAGACACCTCAAACCAGAACCATCTCCGTGATGTTCTTTGACCCTTCAGGAACTGTAAGACATAATGGGAGATTGGCTTGTTCCATCCCCATCTGGCTGGCAAATTAAACAGCGTTGAAATGGCCACCCTCCGCCCATCCCTTCCACCTCCCCTTGGCAAAGCTTCCCCGTAACACCAGGAGGTTCTTCTGGCTCAGCGGTGAGCATGGAGGATCTTGCTCTGAAGAGAGCAGACGACCCACTGAAGCCCGTTCCTTGTGCCGGTAGGTGCCACTCTTTGCTACAGAAGAGGGGAAAAAACCCCAACCTTAAACTAAAACCAACTGAATTCCCTCTTCTTCCTCACTTCTCCCTGGACAATGATCGCTTGCAAAACAGTCATGGCCACAAAAAATAATTGAAGACCGAATTGCAATTTAAATACATAAAGAAATCCAGCTAGAGATGTTATTGCACAAGGTTCCAAAACATGCTTGTGGCCTCTCACGACAGCGGAGAGAACCTCGAACACTCCTCCCCTCGAGCTCTGCATGGTGCACAGGTTCTAGGGTAAAAGGTCCCACGCCTTCCCTCCTCTGGGCTCTTCCTACCACAGAAATCTCTGCCACCACCTCTCCTGATCTTTGCCGGCCCACCGAATTCCCAGAGGGAGAGCTGCAGGCAAAGCTTTACATGCCCGCCCCTCCTTTTTTGGCCATTCTGCTTGTTTTTTGAATTAGAAACCGGCGTGCGTTCGCTCTGCAGGAGAGCCGAGCCGCTCCACCGGCTGCGTGCACAGAGGTGACAGCCGCTCCGACTGAAAATCAGCCACTCAGCACCAGCATGAGAGTCAGGATGCAATGAATTTCACCAGGAGACACCAGTGAGACGTGCTGCAGCGCTGAGGGAATGGAGAAGGCTGTGACCCTTAAAAGGGGATGGATGAGGACGTTGCCTTCCATTTCGGCACTACTCTGCCTGTGAGAAATCAACTTTTGCCCCTTGGAATCATGAAGCACAGAATGGTCTTCCCTTTTCTGGATCTCTCTCAGGTCCATTAGGAGACCTGAGGTCTGTCATGGCATTTAGGATCCATTTCATGGTTGTAACCTTTTAGTAAGGTCGTTACTACCAACCATTCATAGAATCAGGGAATCGTTTGGATTGGAAAAGACCTTTATGATCATCAAGCCCAACCGCCCCCCCACCCCTGCCATCCCACCCCCAAACCCTGGCCCTCAGC
>NW_009258662.1:686860-687930 GCF_000687185.1 Egretta garzetta
TTGCATTCACCTTCTGTGCTTGTGTGGCTTGCCTGCCCTCACAGCCCAGCTGCTGTGTCTCCAGCCAGCACCACGTAGGTCCTTTCAGATTTCAACCCCCTGTGCCCAGCAGTGCCCAATGCAATAAATACAATGCCTGTTTCAGGAGGGATGCCATAAAAGGCATATTTTCACTCCACCTTCAATGACTCTGCTCAGGTCACCATTTCCATCCCCGCACTTTGCTTCCTCAGCATCTCCGGCGCAGTCATGGTTGCAGCCCAACACCTTGTGTGATGTTTGATGTGATTTCCATAGCCCAAAGCTGTGGAAGTGCAGGGGACCAAGTGAAGGCAGGAGGAGAAGGTCCTTGGACTCGACTGAGAAAAGAGGACTGCTAAAATGTTCCTGTGGCAGTTTCAAAGCCAGCAAACAAATAAAGCTGTTCTCTATGCACACAAAAGCCTGCCCAGCCCCTTCATGGCTAAAGCCAGTGGTGTAGCACATGTTTTATGCTTTACATGGACCTGGTAATGAGCTTTCACATTCATCTTCATATTTCTACGGTATGAGAAAGCCTGTATTAACCTAGGCAGCTCTGGACACTATGGTGGGGCTGTGGTTTTGGTCTCCTGATCCAGACCGAGACCTGGTCTGCAGACTATGCAGCCTGGGGAGCCGGTAGGAGAGCCCTGTGGCCTCTTTCCAGCCCATATATTTCATGTTTCATGCAAAAAATGAAGTGCAGGGAGAAACTGAAGCCCTCCCCTGGGTGGGATGGACACCCAAGGCTGGAAACCTGGCAGAACTCCTTGGCCCACCCATTGACATCCCATGCTGGTTTACCAAGGAGCCACGAGCACGTGGCGAGCACACACCACGCCACTGCTGATGAGGTACGACTTGGTTTTGCTCCGCATTTTTGCTATGAGCACCTACGCACCAGATTCTGTGTGGTCAAATAAAGCAAACGTTGCCGAGTACTCTGTGATTTGCAAAAACCACCATGAAGATGACAGTGAATACCGGGACTCACACCCACAGGACGTGGTCTGCAGAGAAAACCAACACCCACCCTACGTACTGTAGAC
>NW_009258662.1:687946-695902 GCF_000687185.1 Egretta garzetta
TCCGGCTTGACAGCCAGGGTTTCCTAAACTTAGACCTCATATTAAAGCAACTGCAGTTCTACAAGGAACTGGTCAGTGGCATCACAGAGGCCAAAGTCACGAAAGGTAGAAATTAAGAAGAAAAACTTCTAACAAGAAAAATCCCTTCCCTTTAATTACCATTAGCAATGCAGCATGACAGAGAGAGATAAACACACATGCACCTACACAAATAAGGAGCTTGGGAACACAAAGTAATTACTTTGATTTTATTTTTTTTTTCCCCCACCGACATTCAAAACTTATTAGTCTCAAGAAAGCACACATCAGCAAAAGACTGTCACCTCAGGGATAAATGAGGAATTTGTAATTCATTTCCAGGAGAATATATCCTGATGCGGTTAATGCAGAGGAGGAACGTGCTCTGGCCAAGTCTAACAGCCAAAAACACTTCTTAAAAATGTTTATTCACATCTTCCCAAGCTTGGGTCCCTGGAAATGTGAATGCTGGTTTCTGCTGGCTGAGAAGTTCACCTCCATTGATTGCTTCACTAACACACCAAGAACCAAGCAAAGGAAGTCAATGAAGCCTCTCCGTTTTTCAGTCCATTGCCAGCTTAGGAAAATTGAATTAATCTCTTTACTCAGAGCAACTCCGACATCCACATTCAGGCAATGAAAATCATTACGGGGGCCACTAAAACCTGTATCTTTAAAGGTTACAGTGTGAAGATTAAAAGCGCCTTCAGGAAAAAACTGAAATGGCTGATCAAAATAAAACCGTTGAGTCAACAGTGGAAAGCCTGGGCAGGACTGGCGCCTTCCAGTACCGACTGATATTTTAAGATGCTTCCTCTGCTATACGGAGTGATACCGGGGAGGAGTGGATGCTATGGGATTTCACACATCACGGCGTGTTCGGATATTAGGGATGTAGGAACCTCTGAACAAATTCAGCCCCGTAATCCAGTTAATACGGGGCTGCTACTGGGTGTAAAAACCTATTGAGGGCATTGACGGTTTGATCTGCCCACCTGCAAATCACCTCCTGACCCCAGACAGCCAAGGAGGAGTTCATCTTACCTAGCGATAGATGTCTGCCGTGGATAATTCCACCTGAGCCAGGTCACCTCTGCTCCCCGATCCTCGTGAGAAAGCAACAGGCACTCCTAGGAGGCCCTTCATCTCATTTCAAAGAAAATTTAAACCAATTCAGAAAATCGCACTCTAATCATGCTCACTTCTCGCTACTTGCTGCAAAGGGAACCGAGGGCAACCAGCTCTGATGGAGACGTGACTGTGGCAGCCCGCTAGTTATAGAGCAAGTATTCATGGGTTCAACGGGTCAACACATACATCTAAAAGTTAAACTCAGGCTTAAATACTTTGTTGGACTTGAGTGTGTGTTCTTCGAGCTGCCACGGACCATGTGTCTATGAAATACCTGGTGTGTGTTTAATTACAAAGCCAGCAAAATCCCCTCCTTGAGGAATTTATAATCCATGCAGCCACCAAAGGAAGAGGAGTGACGTGCTGTCATTACCCGGTGGTTCAGCCACTTTCTTTCCATCTTCATGTGCTCAAGTGCTCTCATTACACGAAAATTACTTAAGGACAAACACGAGAAATGTCATCCCCCAAGAGTCAGCCTCTTTGCTTCTGAACATCTGGTATATCACCATTAGGGCATTTTGGAGGGTTTTTTTTTCCTAATGTGGAGAATCAGCAGCCGGCAAGGCATTTCCCAGGCACACGCAATGAATAAGAAATCGGCTGCTCAGAAAACCTGAGGACAAAAGTTGTCCGTGCTTAGGCTGGAGTGAGGCCAAATGGCCCAAAGATGGTGCAGGAAGAGCAGTGTCTTCTGCACAAGGACACGTTCACTCCTCCTGCCTCTCCTCTGCTCCTACCTTCAGCAATTCCCTCCTTCACCCCTGACGTCTTATCCTCATTTAAGCTAAAGTTCCATTTTCAGGAACGTTATCATTTCAGAGCCTTACAGCTCATTTCCCTGTTTGTTCCCTCTCCTTCAGTTGTGCCAGCACAGCTGCTTGCAAGGCCCACTGTGAACCAGACCGGGGAGCTGATCCTGCCAAAAAAGAGAAAAAGCTGATGGAAAACCCAAGCCCCAGCCCTTCCCCCCAAGCTGGATCCTTTCCCTGTTCTATTTTACTGCGCTGCATCAGGGCCCGCTGTGCGGGGAAGGAGAAGAGGAGAGGAAGGTGGTGTTTGCCGAGGTGTCGGCATCGCGGGGTGTATGCAAGTGCAATCACAAATTTTCACCGAGCCTTCAGAGCTGGATGCTGCTTTCCTCCCATATGATGGTGCGCTGGGAAGAGCTCCTGATCTTTTGTTGTGTACTGACTATGCATTATGCATAGAAAATAAAATACAATATATTTTGGGGGTAGCTTTCCAGATGAGGCAGATAAAGCACCAAGTGCTGTTCTAGAGAGTATTTCAGACATTCACAAACCAGGGGCGTTTGGGTCTACTCACATCTGATGTCCATCAGGATGCCCCAAGATGGAAGAAACAAAGTCCTTCCAGCAGCCCGTTTAACCAATCTACTTTGGGTGAATTGACCCGGTGGAAGGGGATAGGGCTGAAAGGTGACAGAAGGTGACAGAGGACTGGCCAGAGCACAGCCCTAATACAGATAATCTGGAGAATAAATTTATGATCTGCAGTCAATGACAGTGAATTAAAAGGAATTCCACAATCTCCAAATGGGCCAGGACACATCAAGCTCCACAAAGAAGTCTGGTTTTGTGGCAAAGAAGAAATACCCGGAGGGATGGCCATGGGTCAGCAAGAAGAGTGCAATACCCGGCCTTGGGAAGGCTTCCCTTCCCAAAATGACAAATCTGGGACAGCTTCTGAGTTCTGGGGGAACATGGGATTCAGAGCATGGATCGCCTTACTCTGGCGAGATGACCTGAGAACCATTTTCAAGCTTCAGGACAGGGGTGTTGTCTCTCCTGTACATCTCAGCACCAGGGGCCAGTGATGCAAAGATTGGCCAAACCCCTCTCTAAAACACGTATGGATGTCTGGAGCCCGAGTCTTATGAAGAGCGGCTGGGGGAGCTGGGGGTGTTCAGCCTGGAGCAGAGGAGGCTGAGGGGAGCCCTCATCGCTCCCTACAACTGCCTGAGAGGAGGGGGGAGCTGGGGGGGTCGGGCTCTGCTCCCAGGGAACGGGCGATGGGACAAGGGGAAATGGCCTCATGTTGCACCAGGGGAGGTTTTGGTTGGATATTAGGAAAAATTTCTTCCCCAAAAGGGTTGTCAGGCACTGGAAGGGGCTGCCCAGGGAAGGGGTCGAGTCCCCACCCCTGGGGGGATTTAAAAGCCGGGCAGATGAGGTGCTGAGGGACAGGGTTTAGTGGTGGGATGGCGGGGGTAGGGGAGTGGTTGGACTTGATGATCTTAAAGGGCTTTTCCAACATAAATGATTCTGTGTTTCTATGATTCTAAAGCTTAGATCTGAATTTCACCAACCTCTTATCCTGGAGAACTGAGGAAGGGACAAGTAGAGTCTTTTGGTCCCTGGCACTGCAAGGAGATTGGGTGCATGCTTGAGACTGAAACCAGGCAATTTTGGCACAGCTGTGGTAAGTAGAAATGCCTGACCCATGGTGAACTGGGACCCATCTGAGATCTCCAGTCTTGGGGATCAAGGTGAGCTATCTAGGAATACTGCATTTTCCAGTGTTGTCTCCATAAATACCCGTAAAGCTTCTGAGCTGGTCAGAGGAACCAAGACCTCTTCCAACACACAAGTGGTTGGTGGATCTCGGTGTGGGGTATGCTGATCTCTAACCAGTATTGAGCGGGCACCTTGACAGGAGACCTGATTCTCAGCACTGCTCTTACTTTACCAGTTCATTGAGCTCTTTGGTTTCTTCCTTCTCTCTCATGACCAACCAGATGAACTGTGTGGCCAACTATGTGGTATTTCCCTGTGCACCTCCATGGAGGAGAGCAGACCAGGGATTTGGGTTTCTCTAGATCGGAGCCATGTCTTCCAAAAACCCCTCTTGTTTCTGTGCCGAGGAGCTGGGCAGCTCCAGCAAAGGCCACGGCCGTGCCATGGGTTCCAGAACCTTGCATACGACTGCAGAAGCTGAAAGTCTGGGGGAAGTTTTGAGCAGGCACCTTGCTGTAAATACACTGTAATGTGGAGAGCAGTCAGAAACCCCAAGAAGCGCTCAATGAAATGTCGTGAAGGCACAAACTGGTGTCCTACTAAAACTCACAGCAGCTGCAGATTTAACTGGAAATGAACTCCATGGATGGGTGATTTGTTCCAGCGTAGTTTTAAGGAGTCCGTAACAGGGCAGCCTTCTGGGAAGCGTGGGGCATCACCCAGCGGCACCCGTCTGGTGCAGGACTGTCCAGGGGCAGTCTCTGATCCCCCAAAGCACATGGGGGAAGCAAAGGGAGGAAGGAGGTGGGGGGATGAAGCTGAGGGGTGTTTTTTAATCCTCTGTGGTTGGGATTTTTTGTTAATGCAGTGAAACCACTAATTACAGCTAATTAAACCTGCACTGAGATCAAAGCTCAGTGGAAACTACAGGGGGGAGAAAACAAGAGAGGAAAGAAAGGAAAAGAAAATACGGATTTTGTTGTAACCAAGTCCTTAATTGAAAACTAACCAGCTTTGTTAATTAAAAGCAGCAAAAACAAAATGAGGGCATGCTCCACAGATACACAACACGAGTCCAGCATCACGGTGGAGATAACACGTCTTTCCCAGGCTGTCAGCCCAGAGGAGCTTTTCTTCCAGAGCCTGTTCTGCTTCTGGCTTCTCTATAGGGAAGGGTCTTCCAGAACCTGTTCTGCTTCTGGCTTCTCCGTATGGAAGGGTCTTCCTAGGATCCATACTGCAAAGCGTTGGTGACTTTTACCTTCCGCAGCACTGGGAACCTTGGGTTGTAAAGTGGGGGAGAGGAATTCCTCCAGACTAACACATTTGTGGGTTTTATGAACAAGGAAGAGTTTTCCCCTCCAACACAGAGACAAGAGGGGATGGCTCAGCGACCAGCTTGTCTACATCAGGATACAAAAAACCCTGTTGTAGCCAATTGCAAAAGGAAGGAGTTCAATCTGTAGGGCTGTCTAGCCCTGGCAAAACATTATAGAATACATACGTGACAGCCACCTGCTGTCCTTGCCATGCAGAGAACGTTGCGTACGTGTTGAAATTTCATCCCCAATCTTGATACCCAGCAATAGCGACCAAACACCTGGGAGACTGTCATAGCTATTTCATGATGGAAGGGGCTCTGTTGCACCTGGGAACCAAAAATCCTCACACTTGACCTGCGGGAGAGGTCATGAGTGAGGTCAACAGGGACCCAAGACTCCATGCAACAGTCGCTCCTGGAGCACAGCTAGATCTCAGCTATTTTTCTCTTGTGCCCATGCCTCTTATGTCTGGGTCCACATATTATCCTGTACTCAGTGATTAATATTTCATGGCAAATGAGCCGCGGGCGTGACTTGTTGCAGTTTGCCCCCTTTTCTCTGCAGCTGAGCCCCATGACACTGAATGCACCCCGGCATCTCCCCAGCAGCTTTCTGAGAACATCAGCCCCCTCAGGCAGGCTGCTCCTAAGCAGAAAGATGTGGCTTTCAGGCAAGAAAACTTTTGAAGTAGCAGGACTACCATGTTTCCAATTGCTCCAGCAACAGGGAGGGAAGAAAGAGCAGCTCTGCAGCATACTCAAGCCTGGCTCAAGCTCAGTTCTACCTGCAGTAGAAAGATATTACCTGCAGTATGCTTTCTAGTGGTCTGCTCTATTTGCTTTTGAATACCCTAAATGCTGTGGAGGATACATGAGTTACAGGGCCTGGTACCCAAGTTGTCTACCCAACTAATATGGGTTTTACTCAAACTGAACGATCTTAAATGCCCCAAATTTTCTCCTGGCTTGAGTGCAGCTCCAAAGGAGAACATCTGAGATACCCTTCTCATCCAGTTCTGAACCACACGTGAGGACAGGTAGCAGAGGAGCACTGCAGAGACACCTGAGAGCAGAACAGCAATCTGCCACTGAACGAAGGTGATCTAGGTCAGGATCCCTTGGACCTGGGGCTCAACACACACAAGTCAAGCATCAAGAATGGCTCTCGAAGGAGGCTTCCCTCGACCAGCTACATCCTCAGGCAACCTGGGAAGCCAGGCAGCAAATGAAGCCTGCTGTTTCTCTATCTATCAAGAACGAGAAATAACATTTGGTGATGAAAAGGACTTCTTTCAGAGCACTGGGACGTCTGAGGAATCTGTAATGCACGCTGGCTTCCCCTTCCCTCTGCAGCACCCAGTAGATGGCAGCAAGTCATTGCTTATTCCTCCTGTCTGGGACAGCCTTGCGCATTAGGCAAAAGGCACAAATATCTCCTGACCCTCTATAATCAAACAAAAAAAAAATCCCCTGCCTGCCAGCTGTAGCAGGAGAGGAGCCCTGAATGCTCAACATCTGAACCAGAACCGCACTCTGAAACAAAGCACCCTCTGAAATCCCGCTGCCACGGTTCAGCGATTCTTCCCGGTGGCGTTTTCCAATTCTCCCCATGCAAGAATTGGAGCCGGATGGGACAACCCTGCCACCTCCACGGCTGTTTGTGCTGAAAGCAAGGGACCTGTTTGCACTGGGAAATTGCAGCATAAGGCCATCCCTGCCTCTTGTCACCCCCAGAGCTACTCCTAAACCCGGAGGGTCTATATCCACTCTGCTGCTCTGATTCACTCAAAGTTACAAGCAAAAAGAGAGTGCTTATCAGGTGCTGGAGCGGAGCTGAGGCAGATTCACTGCTTCCCAAACCCATGCTAGTCTCCTCCCATCACAGCGTGTGGGCCCCTGTGGACACCTCAGCACCTTGACCTTGGTACCCAACCTGGCCAAGGATGCAGCAGTTGGACGCTGGTTCGAAAGCAAGCTCGCGCTCTAGTTGCATCCTCCATCGCTACTCTCTTACCCTCCCCACCTAAAGAACGAAGGGGTTTGGGTAAAGGGTGTGTTCCCAGGACCCATTTAGGGTAACTAGCGTTAATTGTAACTGCTTCCTAAGAGTGCCTTGGCAATTCTTACTTTGAAACCAGTATGAGGCCGGTCAGTGCTTAAAGGGGGCCTATAGGAAAGATGGGGACAATCTTTTTAGTAGGGCCAGCTGTGACAGGACAAGGGGTGATGGTTTTAAACTAAACCAGGGGAGGTTTAGACTGGATATAAGGAAGAAATTCTTTACACTGAGGGTGGTGAAACCCTGGCAGGGGTTGCCCAGAGAGGTGGTGGAGGCCCCATCCTTGGGAACATTCAAGACCAGGTTGGATGGGGCTCTGAGCAACCCGACCTAGTTGAAGATGTCCCTGCTCCCTGCAAGGGGTGTTAGACGAGATGACCTTTAAAGGTACCTTCCAACTCAAATTATTCTATGATTCTATGATCTGGTTAAAGGTGTCCCTGCTCACTGGAGGGGGGTTGGACTGGGTGACCTCTAAAGGTCCCTTCCAACCCAAAGCATTCTATGATTCTATGCCTGGTGCTGTTTTCTCCTGACTCCCCACAGGTGGCTGTATGGGTGGAGGAAAGATGTTTGCCCCATGAATATAAGAAGTACCCATACATCGTAGCCTCACAGGTGTCACTGGGAGAGCACAGACACAGAGGAACAAGGTCAGAGCAGCAGCTGCAGCTGTATTTTGCCGGGGAGAGGAAGCAAAGGTCATTCTCTTTTGTGAACGATAAAAATTCAAACAGCCCCTGTGTACCGATAGGTTTGATCATAGGTGTCTGAACTACATTTCAAGGGCTTATTCACAGCCAACCTGTGAATAAGTCTGGCATGCTGATGGCTTCTCCCCACGCCTTCTCACTGGGGACTTCTCTGGAGTGGCTCGGATCTGCTGGCAGCACCAATGTTGGTGCCACATCTACTAGAAAGACATGGTCAGAGCCAAGGGCCCTGAG
>NW_009258662.1:695915-715140 GCF_000687185.1 Egretta garzetta
TCAGCAGGAGGAAAAGAGATTCCTGGTGCCCGTGGGATGGATGCCCATTGCAACTGCTAACTTGAATGGCTGCACCAGGGAAATGTCCGATCTAACTCTCAAGTGTACAGACACCTCTGGTTTACTATGCTGCAAAGCATCTAAGGGATGAAGGACACTTTCAGACCCGGTAACGATGAGTAGCACCACCCAAACCCCTTTATCTCAGAGGTCAAAATGACGCTGTGTTGTATGAAACGTTCACATTTCATCACTGGTCTCTCCCTTCCCCTTGCAACCACCTCAATTAACTTTCAAGAATAGGGCAATTTTGTCACTGCTGTATGCTGGAGAAAGTTGGGTTTGGTTTTTTTTTCAGTGAAAAATGAACATCTAAGAGTTGAATGATATTTTATTTAAGGATAAGTCTGAAGCAGAAACCTTTCTGGCTTTTGGTAGCCCTTTTTGGCTACCTCTGATGAAATCTCTGCATAAACATGCAAGTGTTGGTGGGGATAGAGGGGGAGTAGGAAAGAAGGCACAAAGGAAAAGACCTGAACTGGAATCCAAATTGGAAGCTGAATTTTATCCCTCCAATGCCATAAATCTAATTTGGGGTCTGAAACTTCCAAAATTTGGACTCACGCTCCGTCCCAAACTTTGCAGTATATGCCTAGGTATTACACATGAGAAGAAAATACTTTTTCTTTAATATAGTAGTGGATGCCCTAACGACTGACTGCATGGCCTAGATACTGAACACACATATAAGGGAAAAACCTATTAATATTTGCAGGAAATTTAGCAAATGCTACAAATCCTTTTGTGACACCTCAGCAGTCAGAACCAGCCTATTTTACCCTTTCTCCTGTTGGTGGAGAAACTCCTTGCTAGAGATCGCAGAACCTGGCAATTTATTTTTTTTCAATGCAAACGTGCTCTGGCTCTGCTTCGTGATGTTCTACAGAGTTTCCCACTCTACCTTGAACTGATAATCTCAAAGCAAAACTCATTTGAAACAAATTTTCCCCCTGTCAAGGTACTATTCCCAAAGCAGCAAATTCTGCTGTTGTCATCTGCAGGTTACAGATCTTTCGAAAAATGTGGTATAAACAGCAAGAGTCTCACCAGCACCAGGGAGTGTTACATGGGTTAAGATTTTGCTGTGAATCCTCTATATGATTTTGGCTTCAGAGGAGAAAGATCTTCCTCCTCTGGCTTCCCTGGTTGGGGTTTCTACTGCCTAAGCCACCAACTAAGAGAAGAACGGGGATGTCTAGTGCTCTTTGGGGCCCATAGAAGGCCTGGAAGAATATCTAAAAGGTGAAAAATAAAAACAAAACCAAACCCAAACTCAAAAGCATGACACCCAGGAAAATCTTGAAGGTCTTTTGGCCCTTTCTCAAATAGTCCATTCCTTCCTATGAACTTGAGCACATCAGACTTTCAGAGAAGGACCGTACAGGACCTGCACCAGAATTCAAACTTAATGTAAGAGGAGTGAGCATATGCAGAGTGATGTATTGATCATTAATTATGGCTAATTGCTTCTTGAACCCTGAGTGTCACACTCTCATGGACAAAGAAATATCAAGAGGGCAAGGGAGCAGCGGAACCACCTGTCCAGGGGAAGCGTAGGCTTCAGATGAGGCTTAACTCCAGCCAAAGAGCTCCATAACTGCCTGAAAAAATCTACTTGTCTGTGTGCATGAAAAAAACCACTAAAAACCCTATTAGGTCTTTCCCTGATCAAAGCAGCCCATGAATTCTAATCAAGTTTCGACCAAAGAAATTGGAGTAAATGATGAATCATTTTGCACAAGGGCAAATGCAAAGGCCAGGGATGGGGCAGTGAGTCTCAGGGTGGGTGAGACCCACTTCAGAAATCTTCTCTCCCATTCAGTAATGATCAGCCAGATCCCTGGAGAAGTGAAGCAGGGAGGGAATTTACCAGGAGATGCAGGGGGGAAGGAAGAGCTGGTGAGTGAATATTTCTCCATCAGCTCTGCCGCTGCTCCCGTACATGAAATAATCACTTGCTCTCCGTTCCTCATCTTTACAAAGGCAAAACTGATAGTTAGCTACTGCGCAAAGCATTTACAGGTTCCTATATGAGCCATATCACAGAAGTACAAATCACTTTTATTCTACATTGATGTTATTTTATGCTTTCTGGGGGTGAACTGTTATGTTTATTTTATAGTTTGAATAGACCTCGGTAACTGGAGTCCCTGGGGTAACATGAGGACTTGCTTGGGTAATTGTAAATTCAGGTGAGCAGGGCAGGGTTTGGATGCACGAGATGCCTTGTTTATGTAAAAGGAGAATCTGGATAATAAGCATTCGGAAGTCATCTGAAGAACAAAAGAATAAAACATACTCTCTAGATCACAGAAATCTGCCCCAAAAGAAAGAGGGAAGCGATGCAGTCATTAAAGCTAAAAAGAAATGTTGCTGAATTTATATTATGGGAAGAAATCGGCATCACAGGTACCACAAAGCAGCTGATGCTGCTGTGCAGAAAGCTCAGGTATCTCTTCTGAGCTCCACGGCTGTCGATGGTGGTACCCAGCAGCTCCAATGGCGCAGGAGAAAATCTACTTGACCCATAACTCACGTATGAAGAAGGCTGATACGCCTTTGATGTTGTGCAAGCTGCTGGCCTGGTATATCACCCATCAAGCAAGAATGGGAGGGGTGAACACGTTCCCTCCTCACCCTTCCCTTCCAATTCCAGGTCAAATTATGCAGCACGACGAGCCAGAGCTCCATGGCTATTTGACTCTTACCCCAAAGACCTCTCCAAAAAACAGCCAGCCATGCCATGCCAGCCTCCAGCAGTGCTTGGTCAGCATTTCATTATTTGGGTGCCAGTTGCTGTCAGCACATGCTCAAGTTCTGTTCTGCCTGCCAAAAAACTGGGCTAATTTATTTAACATTTCAACAGATCAGGGAAAAAATAATTTAAAAAAGGAAAGATTGAATTTGGGAACTCTATTCCTTGGAGAGTTAGTAATGGATCTTTCTCTCTTCCCCTCCTCCAGGCCTCAGCATTCATAGCTGCTCCATGTCAATGTTATTATGAAGAAATTAATTCAATAATGAGATCATTCCCCATATGAGAGCCCAAGTAAATCAGGCACTCAGTCATACCTACCCTCCCTCACTGGAGGGAGTCATGCTTCTCTCGTAATTCAGTCTCCAAGAGCAATGGCCAAACGATGACACCAACTATTTCCAGTGTTTGTGGTGGGTCATATTCAAGTGTCACGCAAAACTCTGTCATTTGATCCACATGCCTTAATCTGCAAGTTCTGGACTCCTCCTTTGGCTATTTCTTGGGCTCAGCTCCCTGTTGCTGAACCAGCTGCTGCCACAGAGGAGCAGCCAATACAGCTACTGTCAGCAGCCTAGGTCCATGGGTGAAGCACGCACTGTTTAGTCTTTGCTTAATCCTCAAATGATCCTCCCTTAGTGAAAAAAGCAGCAAGACTGGTGAGAAACTTGCAGGGGATCTATCCAGTCCAGTTTTGGTTTTATTTTGCTATGACTACTATCAACAGAACTTGAAAGGAGACAGCACATGGCATTTCTGAGGTTCGTACACACTATTCCTGTGAGTTGATAAAAGTTTAAGCCTTCAAGAAACCGAAGTATTACTTATCTGAGCATGAATCCAGGCCACAGATTCATCCAGTTTAAGCTCTACCCAAGACCTATACCTACAAGCTTTTCCTTGCCTGGGTTTTGGTCTTAGGAGAACCACACCAACAGGAGGCCCCAAGCACAGGGGCTTTGGTGGGACCTCCAGTTTGAGCTCACGCTGAGCTCAAGTGATCCAAGTTGCTCTGAACCTTGCTCAACAAGGGGGAAAGTGAATATTACGATTAATACTTCTATGGGTTTAACTTGACATCTATCCAGTTGCACGCATGAGCGGTGAAACTTTTGGAAGGAGCTACCCCTGTACCTGTGGACATTAAAGTAGTAACAAACACAACATGGGGCGCTCTGCTCACCTTGCAAAGTCCAGGTCAGCCTCACGTGACATGGTGATGTTCGTCAGGTTTTGCTGGAGGATGAAGATGTTCCTACACATTTTCTTGATGCCAGATTCACTGATGCGCTTGAAGTAGTGGGCGCCATTGATAAGAATGCAGGAAATAAGGTGGCCCAAACCTGCAAGGGTGAGGGGTGAAACAAACAATAAAATCACAGGAGGAAGACGTTTAGTGACAATAATTCATCATAAAACCCATGAATCAGCACTGTTAAGTGATACATATGAACTGGAACAGGAGATACACTGGACTGTACATGGAAACAGCCCTCAATACCTTCCCTGTGCATTTTAGGAGGACTTTCCTCAAGGTTTCCTTCTTTAGTAAAAATACAAAACCAACCCCAAACACTACAAAACCTCAAAGTTGCATTATCATAGCCGTTGATATTTCCAGGGCACTTCCAGATTTATAATCAGGCTTTGCATAATGTCCCTTTCAGTCCTCTCTCTGTCTGGGCAGAGCAATGGACCACTACTGCTCTTACAAAATGATAGTAGTTAATCTGTTATCAAGGGTGGTATTTTTCCTTGGTAAACTCACAGTTCAGAAGAGCAGAAATGATCCGCATTTCAATGCACTTGATGTGCAACCTCTCTCTGATCCGTCCTGAGCAGTCTCTTGTGTCTGAATGATGTCTCCAGCTTTCTGCTGCTGCTGAAGGTCATAGCCAGCTGCTAAAAGCCACAGTGACCCCCAGAATCATAGAACCATGGAATCATTTAGGTTGGAAAAGACCTTTAAGATCATCAAGCCCAACCATTAACCTAACCCTGCCATCCCACAACTAAACCCTGTCCCTCAGCACCTCGTCTGCCTGTCTTGGGGGAACTTGACCCCTTCCCTGGGCAGCCCCTCCCAGCCCCTGACAGCCCCAAGGGGAAGGAATTGTTCCCCATGGCCAACCTCACCCTGCCCTGGCACAACTTGAGGCCGCTGCCCCTCGTCCCATCGCCCCTTCCCTGGGAGCAGAGCCCGACCCCCCTGGCTCCCCCCTCCTCTCAGGCAGTTGTAGGCAGCGATGAGGGCTCCCCTCAGCCTCCTCTGCTCCAGGCTGAACCCCCCCAGCTCCCCCAGCCGCTCCCCAGCAGCCTGGGGCTCCAGACCCCTCCCCAGCTCCGCTGCCCTTCTCTGGACACGCTCCAGCCCCCCCAGGTCCTTCGGGGAGGGAGGGGCCCAACCCTGACCCCAGCACTCGAGGGGCGGCCTCACCAGTGCAGAGTATGTATCCATTCATGTCGCATTCCAAGTAGAAAAAACCCAGCCTAATTCACTCAGTACATGGGTCTGTACAAGACTAGACATCGATTAAAAGTCTGAATTAAGAAAATATGTTCATGCACAGGCAACCAGCACAGGGTATATGTAAATCCCAAAACTGGGCTTGAGAGGTGCCACCATTTCATGAAGACCATGTGTATGAATTTCAACGTTATGGCTTAGTGAGATGTGAACAGTCCCCATGGCTCTGTCTGGAGCCATCTCACTGTCTTCTCAAACAGACACAGTAGACCTGAGCTGTAAGAGGACCTCTACAATGTGCTGGTGATCACCCAGTTTGTCAGCTCAGAAAACATCTGATTAAAAAATGCTCCATCAGTAACTACATGGGTACAAGGGAGAAATACAGAGATACTGACAGCCTTCTCTAGGACCGGTAAGCAGTGGCCAAAATTAAGGCTAGCCAGGCTTGCAAAGCCTTCATCCCTGCTGACATATTACACTGGGCAATGGGTACATCTCTAGTCCCCACCTTCTCCTGACTTTGAACAACCACCACATAAAAGGACTCATATCCTGGCGTGCAGGCAAGACAACTGTGCGTCAGCGCCACAAATAAATACAGGGGAGATGAACCAAGACATGATTTATATTCTCCAAGGTAATCACGACAGATGAGACATCAGAAGAGCTAATGTTCTCTAAATTTAATTTTAGAAATGGAATGCCTACACTTCGGATAGGAACTGTGCCATAATAGAGCTGTGCTTGTAATATATACACATGCCCTACGGCTTCCCGAGGAAGAACTGTCCTGCGTGTACATCAACTTCTGCTTTCCTGCTCAGCATGGGCCCCTTTCTCTTATTCACAGAATCCCAGAATGGCAGGCTCACCCAGAGCATGTTACACAGGACAGCATTCAGGTGGGGATTGAATATCTCCAGAGAAGGAAACTCCACAGCCCCCTGGGCAGCCTGGGCCAGGGTTCTGTCACCCTCAAAGTCAAGAAGTTCTTCCTCATATTCAACTGAAACCTCTTATGTTTCAGTTTGTGCCCATTGCCCCTTGTCCTGGCACTGGGCACCACTGCAAAGAGTCTGGCTCCATCCTCGTGACTTCCACCCTTAAGATATTTGTAGGTGTTGATGAGATCCCCTCTCAGTCTTCTCTTCTTCAGGCTGACCAAGCCCAGCTCCCTCAGCCTTTCCTCATAGGGGAGACGCTCTGCTCGGAAATGCTACGGAGGCAACAGGGTTTTTGGGCGCCCTGTGTTTGCACGGGTCTCGCTTATCAATCTGCTGTAGGTGGCAACAGTACCACAGTCTGCCTTACCCCCAAAAGGAATACTGTTGAGGTCTGGGATGAGAATGAAAAATAATTTTGTAAGAACCAAACTCTTATGGTAAATGCCCAACCTTCGAAGATGTACTGGAACTTGTGCTGCTGGAGGCTGGCGCTCATGGCTTCCTCGATAGCGCTGATGTCCTTGTTGAGCCGGACAACGAGAGGGTCATAGTCCATACTCTCCACATTGGCCACAATGGCGTAGTTCCCTTGTTTAGCCAGTGGGATCAGGTAGTGGAAGCAATGAACTCTGTGAGAAAGAAGGGAGAGATGTTACAATGCAACAACCCCGATGTTAAAATATCGGTGGGTATGTGAAGTGTTGCCTTCTGATTTTTCAAGCAAGTAAAAAATTAACAATAATTTTAAGAAATGGGTGGTTATGCCTGCATTAAACACATCCTCCTCTTAACATGTCATTGTCCCATCTTGAGAGGTGAATACAACGGACCCTTCATTAACAGGTCTGACCTACATCATCCCAGTAAAGTGGCCAAGTGCCTTTTCACCAGGTTCTCCAACTTCACACACGCCAGTTCAGCAGCACTTCCCTACTGCTGCTCACATAAGAACTCCTTCTACGTACCATAAAGACCTAACAACAGTTATAATTGGCAGAAGGAGCAAGCCAGGGGACATGAAATGATAATTAGCCAGCCAAGGTTGTGCCTATTCCCAAGCATTTAACACTATGGCAACTTTTTTCTTTTCTGTTCACCTGCCTGGTGAACTCCTGTTGCCACAGTAGGCAATGCGCCCAACCATCATCTCTCCATCGAAGGAGAAATTCTGTGCATTCAAATTACCTATCAGGATTCTGCAAAACCCCATAATTCAGTAATTTCTCTCAAACCTACAGCGGAAAGTGCTACATTCAGCAAAGTCAACAGCAAAACTCCTCTTGCTTTTGTAATTCTTGGGTTTCACCCACATCACTCAACGGGGGACAGGAGGTTGGTCGGGTTCTTCTGAATTTCATCTGCCAGGGAAACGCAGCCAAATCACAGCCTGGGTAAAACATGCCTTGCATTGGAAGCATAACTCAGGATCAGCGCATTGAGACAGAGAGTTCCCGCCAGACTGGCCCAAACAGCAGGGAGCTGTGTTGGGGTGGGAGAAGCTGTGACTGGTACGTCCTGCCTTTCAAGTCCTCCGTCCTCCTGGAAAACATCCTTGAGGTGGCCATCACAAGCAAGTTCAATTTAGGGCAACTCCAAGAGTAAACCCATCTGTTTATACTCTTCAGTGGCTGCTCCTGTACAATTCTATACCGGGCTTTTTATAGGAAAATTGTGTAACAGACATTAAGTAATCTAAAACTCCACGGGTGTTTGTAACAAAAGCAATGGTTAATTGGTTAATGCTCTGAACGCGCCAACAGATTTCCTTTAAGGAAGCAGATACAAATCTAAGGAGCAGGATCCCAGTGACCACTGTCCTCAGGTCATGCCCACACGGTACTGGAGGAGGAGACGCCAACACCGGGCTGGTGCCAACTTGAGTCTGGCAGCGCTGTGAACAAACTGGGGGGCGCTAAGGGAGGAGAAATACGAGGGGATAATTGCCTGGTCTCAAACCCGCTTTGCTCTTTGCTGATGTTTTCTTAGACTGCACCTGCAACAGCAAGGGGTCGGATAAATTCCCAGGCTCTTTACAAATGTGTTCGGAGCGCCTGTTTAAAGCACGGGGGTTCTGTGAATGAATACACATTGGACTGGGCCCCTTGGCAAGGGCACGGATCTGGGGAGCTGGCATAGGAATGTCAGAAACCTGCTAGTAATGGCCATCAGAGGGACTGGGGTTTTTCTCTGCTACTGCAGGCGGTTGCAAACGCAGAGTGATGAATATGGGCAAACTCCCACCCCACTCGGGATTTTCCTGGTTGTTAGCATCTCTTTTTCTCAACCCTTTCCACCCGTCACACAGAGTAACGGGCTTTGGTGTATTTACAGCATCAACCTGGGGCTCCTGTTAGAAGCACTAGAGGAGGTAGGTGATGGTCTGCTCAAAAATGACAGTGAAAATTTTTCCTGAATTACATTTGCACTTATTTCTGCTCAACCCAAGTGTGATGGAAAGCCACAGAGGACTGAGGCCAGAAACCCATTTAGGCTGGTGCCCGTACCGCGAGTCCGGGTTAGCTCGGGCATCACCTCGCATTACATCGCAGCTGGAAAGCTGCTCCATTTCCATACCTTAACAATCTTTTCCTCAAATCCTTCAAACCCCAGCTCATCTGTGATGCCTGCAATCAAGTGGCCAGCAGATGATGGATAGCAGGTTGAAGGGCTGCTGACAATAACTAATGTGTATTTTTTTTTTAAAGCTACATATGGACTACACCAGAGCTCTGCCAGTGTACACAAGGACACAATGTGGCTCGGGATATGTCACGGCAGAACAAATTGATGGTCCATCAAGTCTCATTGCCTGTCTCTGACATCCACTTCTATTTGATGCTTCAGAGAAAAGCGAAGCAATGAAAATACACATGGCCCATACGATGCATAAGGGAAAAAGGTCTTCCCAGCCCCAGAGTGGACAGCTGGCAGCCTGCAGAAAGGGATTTGCTGCCTTTGATCTTTGCATGTGAAGTCAGAGACATCATAAAATTATCCATCCCTTGAACAAAATCCAGCTGGTTTCCCAGGTTCTGTTACTATTTGAAAAAGTAGTAAGAAAAGTTCCGAAACGCAGCGGCTCATCAATGTGCCGATACCTGTTAGACTGTTAAAACAGCATCGTCTGCAATTTTCTAAGAACAAAAGGCCCCGAAACCCCCATTTTTCCTTGTCTCTGACACATAAGACACAGACCTCCCTAGGCAATTCCACTTCTGGTATCCTGCTTCCATCCCACATTTGGCCATCCGTGGTGATGGGATCTGGCATTTCTGGACTGACCTTTAATGCTACAGCAGGCCAGTATATCTTTCTCAGGTGCAATAATATGTACTCTGGACACGATCTTAACGTATAGCCTCCTGAGCTCACCCGCAATACCCGAGTTCAGGGCTTTTACCTGACTTCCAAATGCAGAACCAGCAGGCAGCGGTCAGCCATCTCTTGAAAAGACCTGGCCAGCTCACTCAGGGTTTGCAGGATCTGTTCGGATGCAGGAAGGTGTTCCATACTGGCATGGCTGTCCTGGCCAGGAGACATGGCTAGCAAGAGAAGATAGAATCAATTGGTGACATACTTCACCAGTACCGCTCAGCTTTAGCCACCACAGCATCTTGTCTGCTTCCATCCTAAGTACGTGTGTTCTCTCCCACCTCTGGCTGAGCAATACCCTCGATAATTTGGGAGTGTATGAAGCAACAAACTGCTTTTTCAATTGATTAAACTCCAAAGTGAATCTGAGGGGTTTAATCAACCACCAGAATACATTTGCTTGGGAAGATACTGCTCTATGATGAGTATTTCTGCAACTGCAGAATCCAAGAACATTTATCTTGCTCTGCTTGAGTGAGAAAAGAGCCGCTCGGGAGTCAAAGCACGGCACCGACAGGGAAGATGGTCCTTTTTGGTCACCATAGACTTCCCCGTGTAATCTCAAGTGAGTCTTTGCCTTCCTCCATCCCTTCAGAGGCACCTGGGAGGCTTTCTTTGTTTTTGTTAGTAAAACACAGTTCTGAGGCAGTGAAGCAATTAAAAAGCAGGCAACAGGTATGAGCTGGTCATGGGCCAACTGTTTCTCTCCCACCAAGACCTCTTTAAAAAACCACTTTGGGTTTGGGCCAACCACGAGAACATCACCTCCCTTGGAGAGGTGTCAATGAAGATGTAACGCTGCAGCCTTCATCCCTTATATTTTATCACAGTGCCTGAACCCTCAACCTTCTCCCCTGCAACACAAATGGCTGCCACTCGAGCTAAAGCAGCAGCTTCACCTAACAAGGGTAACATGCTGCTATCGTATATTCCGCCCTAATTAGAGGAAGCGTATCCCAAATATGTTGAGTACAAGTCCTCGTTCAAGCAGCACTTCAGAAATGACTTCCTGCATAGGGTGATTAGCGATGTTTGAAATCAGGCAGCCCCGCGTAGACAACTTCCACTTGAATTAAATAATGGGATTGCAAGGGATCTCCTGGATCATCCAGTCCAGTCCCCACAAGCCCTGTGTCCCATGGCCTTGAGTATAAACTTGTGTGCCGTATTAAAGTTGTTCAGATTTCTACCCTTGCTGGCTCCGTCAAAACATCACTTCTCTAACAGTGAAGTTAAAGTTTGGGATCTCATTTCCAGCCTAAACCGATTCACTGATGTTTTATATTTGGTTCTTCATATGCTGACATTATTCTTTGCCTTATGGAGTTCTCCATCCCTGGCATCCCTCTTCATGGAATCATAGAAACACTTAGGTTGGAAAAGACCCTTAAGATCATCCAGCCCAACCATTAACCCAACACGGCCAAGTCCACCACTAAACCATGTCCCTGCATGCCACATCTACAAAGGTTTTAAATACCTCCAGGGATGGGGACTCAACCACTTCACTGGGCAGCCCCTTCCAAGGCTTGACAAAAGCAACTCTCTGCACCCCTTCTGGTTTCAATTAATTTGTCCTGATCGCGGGTAACCAGAGCTGCGTGCTGTATTTGGTGCCACAATGGGGCTACAGCTTTCCCGTTTCCCCTGGGAATACTCTTTTGCTCTGCCATCTCTGCTTTTTTTTCACGGTCGCTTCACATCTTCAGCTCATAGTTGTTCTGTGACCACCCAAATAACGGACGTATGCTGCCTGCTGGCTTTAACAAACATCTCCTTCTCGCTTTTCTGGCAGTAACGTTCGTTACATAATGAACACTGAGCCAGACACCAATGCAACTCTGCACAGAAAGGATTTGTACATCGCCGAGGAAATGTTGACGATAAACCTTCATTTTGATGGCGACTGATTAAGTAAATGTCACTTGCTGCTGTCTGCACAGCCAAAGACCTGCTTTGACAGAGGAACCTACGCTGAGCTTTGGATTCGCTCCTGAAATTAAATACACTTCAGATCAAGAAAGATGAGGAACTCCTAGAAAGACTCCAGAGGAGAGCAACTAGAATCATAGAATCATAGAATCACTTTGGTTGGAAAAGACCTTTGAGATCATTGAGTCCAACCTTTAACCTAACCCTGCCATCCCACCACTAGGATGATAAAGGGACTGGAGCACCTCTCCTACGAGGAAAGGCTGAGGGAGCTGGGCTTGTTCAGCCTGAAGAAGAGAAGGCTGAGAGGGGATCTCATCAACACGTACAAATATCTCAAGGGTGGGGGTCACGGGGACGGAGCCAGACTCTTCCCAGTGGTGCCCAGCACCAGGACAAGGGGCCATGGGCACAAACTGAAGCAGAAGAGGTTTCAGTTGAATATGAGGAAGAACTTCTTGACTTTGAGGGTGACAGAACCCTGGCCCAGGCTGCCCAGGGGGGCTGTGGAGTCTCCTTCTCTGGAGGTATTCAACCCCCGCCTGGACTCTGTCCTGTGCCCCCTGCTCTGGGTGAGCCTGCTTGGGCAGGGGGGTAGGACTGGGTGAGCTCTCGAGGTCCCTTCCAACCCTTGTGATTCTGTAATTCTGTGATCTAGACTGAAAAGAAAAAAAAAACAAACCAAAATGAGGAGATAAGAAGCCCCAAACTATTTTGTGCAAAACAAATTGAAACAGAGGCAAACATACAAGACAGAACTGTGCAATTAAAGGAGTGCGACAAAGCAAAAGGAAAAGATCGCACACGGCGAAGTGCCTAATTGTGCATCTAAATGTACCGTGAATTACAACAGAGAAAAGCGTGCACGGGTGAAGCCATGTAAGACACAGCTCCTGGAAGTAGCCTCCTTCAGCAGCTCCTGCAATCCCAGCAATATTTATGAAGTTGGGATTTTTTTGAACCAAGGATCACGTTGGAGAAATTGGTAGCCTGGCAAATACTGCTGAGAATAATTAACTAGCCTGGAGTGTAAAAGAGAAATGAAGAGGGAAATGAGAGGGGCAACCCACCCAGGGTGAACAGGAATCACAAGGATGTCCCCTCCCTAGCACACCCCGACACTTCCCCAAGCCTCTCTCTGCTCAGTGAGGTCTCTCCCGCAAAGAAAATGAAATTATCAGCAAGGGAGTGATGGGCTTATTTACACAGCCTCTAATTTCCGGATAATGATAAGAAATGACTCCCGGAAGGTGCTTTGGAAGAGCTCTTTGCCGAGCTGCCACCAACCTTTCAGCTGTGACACCTCCAAGTGACATTTATTTCTCTAGAGGGTGGCAGGACTTTTGCCTCTGGATCGGGTCTAGGGGTGCTTATTTGGTCACAGTAGAAAGAAGGAAACCTCACCTTTATTACGGGGAAAAATAAATCTATTTTCAGTCAAAAATCCTACATTTTGAGAAGTTTCTATGAGCCTCAGTCCTGGAGATGGACTCACTGCAAGAATCATGCAGCCTCTGGTTCGATCGTGCCAGCTCACTCCAGCGATGCCTCCTTGCAAGCAGTGGAGATGGATGGACCCATCATCCGAAATGCAAGAGTCAGCTAATTTCTGCAGTTGAGAGATACATGCACAATTTTTCTACTCTCCAGAATTCATTTACAGCAATTTAAGTGAAGCTGTAATTACATTTGTCAGTGGAGATAAGAGGAGGAGGGAGACAGGGACAATCTGCTCCTTATTTAAAGCCAGAGCACTGAAGTCCTTCTGGGTGTTCAGAGCCCTCTTGGCAGGCAGGAGGGTCAGGTCCTGGCTTGGGGGATGCATACCAATTTCTCCCACGCACGATGAGGATCCTGAAGGGTACTTTTGCTTTTCAAGATCAAAGGAAGCCTTTCAGAGCCCATCAGTTTTCCTTTCTCCTTCTTTGGATGCCCAGAAAGGACCATTTCACAGCCACCGAGAAAATCCCATTTCTTTAAGCCTCACTCAAGACACTTTTACTCCATCATCCTTGGCAACATGAACCCACAGAAGGGGCTGTAGCAGCAAAAAATAATCAGAGCTTAAATTATTAAGGGGCCTATAAAGGGGCCTATTAAAAGTATACTTTGGAGCTGGCTTTGGAGTTGGCCAGTTTGTTGGGCAAAGGGTGACCCTGCATCGCATGGATGTTCAACCCACCAGAGCACACTCTGAGCTCTCTGCTTAAAGAGGGAGATATCTCCAACTCAAATGCTGGAAAAGCAAACCAGCAGATCAGCAGCCATCCACCTCGTCTTCCCCTTCTCCTCCTTCATAACCCATTTATACTACATTGAACATGAGCCCTCCTGGCCGACAAAATACCCAACAGTTGGGTAAGGAGTGGCCAACACCTTGCTCCACTGGCCCTTATCACCTTGCAGCCTGAACAGATGAATTTCATTTGTCTCACGCGATCTTCCCGTGACGCCGGATAACAATTACGGTTTTGTTTGGGATTTCTTCTAGCTTGCTGTAAGCACAGCCAAGATATCTCACTCCAAGGGGAAGGAACATTTCATTCCAGCAAACCTGAGAAAAATAAACTTAACACACTTGTTGTCACCAATGATTTCAATCATTTTGCAATTCAGTGGGACGCTGGTGCCTCTTGACAGATTGTGCCTGGTAAATCGATGGATGTAAATTACAAGACCTCTGGAATATTAAACAAAACCCGCTGTGTTGCCCATAAGCAAACCTCTGTAACCAATCGAGGTCTACAATAGCGCATCCTGCCCGCTCCCCGCTCGAGCAGAGCGACTGCTCAGAGATTCGAATGATTTAATAGCACAAGGAGAAAAATCAGTCGAAGGTTACAGGCTCTGCCTCGGGTCTGGTGCAACCTGAACCTGAGAAATAAACCTCCAAGATGCTCAGGCTTTACGCAGCACTACAGGTGTTTGCTTTACAGGGGAAAGGCTCACACAGAAATTTTACAACTCTGTTGGGGAAAAAAACCCCTTATTTGGAAAAGAGATGCAGTACAAAACGCTTGCTGAGCCTCACAGGTAACACTAGGGACCAGTTCACAGCTTTTTAAATTTTAATTTCTTACTCCCTTCCTCTCCAGAAGAGGAAACTCCAAAATAATTGAAAAAACACACATGGAAAAGGAAATTTGTTATGGGCTACGTGCTGGACTACGCCCTTAGAGACCCAGGGTTAACTCTTCTCTCTGCTGGAGACTTTTCCGGGGATCTCATGCACTGATTTCTCTTTCTATGCTTTAGTTCCTAGCATGTAAAGCCTGGATAACGTGTTTTTATCCATCACTGCCATCCAAGCTGACTCTGTGCTCTCCACATCTCCTGTTCCTACAGCTTTTAGCACCATGAGGTGACGATGCCACTGGGAGACAAAACTGCTACTCTAACACCAACAAGAAAGAAGAATATCTGGCTATTTAAAAAGAAAAAAGAAAGCATTGGGTGAAGTTGGGAAGAATTAGATATGTGATTACGTGGGGTTTTTTTTAAAGGAGATGGAGTACGGCAGTACAGCGTGCACGTTAGATGCAACATCAAGGACTTATTTTGTTGAGATTTCTGAAGGAATGCCAGGAGACCTCTGTCTTCTGAAGCCAAACAACAGGAGGAAACAAGTATTTTTTTAATGATGTCACCAATAAAAAAGCACCTCTCTTTCTGCTAAGCCATGGTCTGTCAATCTGGGCCAGAGCTGAGTAAAGGAAAGCTGCCGTTGTGGCGATGCTGGTGAGCAAGGGCTCTGAGGGACGACAGGAACGTCGCCGAGGTGCCCACCGCCCCACCGAAGGGTGACACAAGTGGCACGGGGCATCGCCTCCACGTAGCTGGATGGAGATGGCTGCGCTCGGCCGCAGGAGCTGGGAGATAGGTTAGAACTTGCTGGAGATTCAAAAGCCTAAATAACCAAAGAGAACCAGACAAAACAAATCAACACAAGTGATTTTCTCTCTGTGGGAATAAATACCAGGACCCTGCTCTCAAGCTGCTTTTCTTTTCGTAGTTACACATCTTTCCTCCCACTTTGATCTCTTATTGCTCTCGAGATGCCATCTCGACCTAATTTAGAGTGTAAGCTCTCCGAGGAGCTGGGGCCTTCTCTTTTTATCCTCTTGCAAAGCGCTCCGCACACCTGTGGTGCTTGAGAAATAATGAATAACAAAACTGTATGCAACCCATATGGCCACTTGGACCTGTTTCTGGCTGCAGGAGTATTATTTGAAGCTCTAAGGCATAGATCACTCACTGCCTACCTCTAAATTGGTCTGTGTGGGGATCTCAGAGCTGCAGCTTTATAGGAAAGGACGGGAATGAGCAATAAAATCTGGAACTGGATTTTGATTCTCCCAAAGTTCACTAGTTTCATTTGAGAGCTACATGAATTCAGGAACCAAAGCTACATTTTGGGTTTGACATCCTCCCCATTCCTTTTCAGAAGTGTGAAGCTTTGGGCCTCTTAGATATGGCAGGGTACTTAAAATATTCATCCAGATATTGCTGCATTGCTCCTTTCAACCTAAATTGTTCTCTTTATAGATTTTAAATATGGAGAAAAAAAACCAATGAGAGAAATGACATCTCCCAAGACTTCCAAGATCATAAAATCAGAGAAAGTTTTGGGTTGGCAGGAACCTTTAAAGGTCATCTAGTCCAACCTCCAACATATCTGGCATCTAACACTTTGATTTCTGATGTCAGCTGTCTTCTTCATGTAGGCTCCCAACCAAAAGGCAGTTCCTTAAGCCATGCAGGTGGCAAGGACGGTGGCTCTGCACATCAGTGCTCTCACCTTCACTTCCATAACGATGGGTAAGATTAACTCTTGACTCCAAGATGAGCTTGTCTCTACAGACGCTTGTCTCTATGGACACTTGTGTCTACAGACAAGCGTGGGAGCTGATGAGCAGAGGTGATGACAGTCAGCGCCTACCTAAGCCAAGCCTGAGTCTCCCATGCAATGGCCGCAACCCTCCTCCTTGACCCTGACCCCTGCAAAGCTCTGAGATATGGAGAGCATTTACCACGCACATGTGGGCTGAGCACAGAGCCAAACGTATCGATTGATAGAGAAACACAGGAGAGAACAGGGATTCTTGTTAAAACAAAGCAAATACCAGGAAAGGACATACTTTAAGAGGTCAGGACCTTTCAAACAAGAGATGGGAGGATGGAATTATCTAAATACTCAGCACTGGTCTGGCTCACCTTTTACTGGGATCAATGGCAAAACCACTCACTGCTGCTGAGGGGGCAAAGTTATGCCAACACTTAAAGGACAAGCAGAAATAAAGAAAAAGCAAGCTCAAGGAGAGCTTCTCATTAGTATTACTGGTAGCAAATTCTTACTAATGAATCTCATTCTTTAGTAGAGGCAACCAGGATCATATGGGAAGATCCTTAAGGAAAGGGTTTTCCTTTTCAAGTCTCCTTGAGGTTCTGATGAGGATGGAGAAGGAAGGAGAACTTGTGCTCAAAGCCCGTGAAAAGCAAGACAAAACTGAAGGCTGGCATTGAGAGCTTCCTTCCATGCCTCTCTACCCTTCACTCCCTGTTAAAATTCAAGTGTGGGAGAGGGGACAAGGCAACCGTGCTGGAAAAAAGCATCGCGCCCTCATTTGTGATGAGTGGTGATAAGCAGGCTGGGCTGCAGTCCCCATCAGTTCAGTAAACACTAATGATGAGGAGAGCACAGACTGTCACCAGTGATAAAGAACAGGCTAAACACTCTATTAGTTTTTCATTTTGTGAATTAATGTTTTTTATGGCGTGTGTACACTCGCTAGTTAATGAATTGTCTCGTTAGAGCTGCCTGCGGAGCTCCTCGTCTGCCTCTGCTGGCAGGCATAAATTTCACAAGGAAATTAGCACTTTTAAAAAGGCAATAACTCCTCTAAAAGTGGTTTGTTTTCTATTACTTTCTGCAAAAATGCAGCCTGAAGATAGAGGGGCAGGACAAAAAGTGTCTTGATTTTGAAAGCTTAGTAAAAACCCATTCATCTGCTTTTGAGTTATGGAAAGTATTTTTTGCCTGTTCGGTGTTTCCTACCCTCCTCTGAGCTTGGTCAGCCAAAACCAGCCGCGTGCTTCACCTAATTTTTGTTAGACAGGGCAAAATCACAGCTCCAGTGAAGTCAACGGAGACGCTTCCATTAATCTACACACAGCCAAAAATTCCCCCCCCCCCCAACTAATTTCTTTACCCGTCTGTCACTGGTTTCAATAGGCAGAGAAGATTTTTTAAAAACTGTCAACATCTGTGAACAAACGAGCAAAAACGAATGGAAGGAAAACAGAAAACCTCAAGGCCAGCTGCTTTGTACAAGGCACCGTGTCCTTTGAGCTGACGGAGGTGATTTTAGCTCAACTGTTAATAAAGAATGCTTCACAGCATTCAGAATAAACATAATGTACCTATCATCACATTGATGATATTTCAATGGTATCTGACTCAAGAGCACGCCGGTTCCTCCATTAACTCACTGGCGAGCATCGGGTAGGAACGTTGGGCATTTGCGAAAATTAAGAAAAAAATTCACGTTGTGTGAATTGAGGCAGAGGGGAACAACAGACATTTATGCATCGACTTCATGGAAGATTCTCCACACTGCTGTTAAGATGTGTCCTACATGAATTGAAATGATTAATTTTTTGGCAGCTAAAATAATAAGGAAGATGAGCTTTGGCCATGCACTTGGATTAATATTAAAAAAAAAAAACCAACCCAAACCTATAAAGAACTGTCAACCTGCACATAAGGCTTCCTCAGAATTAGAAAAGAAAATCAGTGATTGGTATTAAGACACTTACAAAGCAGCATAACTGAGCCTTGAACTAAAAACTGAGGGATCAAGATGTTTTGTTAAGGGACCGGTCAACTGGGCCAGGAAAGGGGGTGATGCTCCAAACCATCTGAGATTCCACATAACTTCCCTTGCAAACACAAGCATAAATTTTTTTCCTTTCCTCAGAGTCCTCCATGATATTGAGCTGCACCTTGCCAATAAATGCCCTCAAAACATCATTGCAAAATATCTCTTGGTAGAAGATGTCCAGAGAGGGACATATTTCTAAAAGGACCTTAAACTTCCCAGTCTATTAGATTCACTGAAAGAGCAAGGAACAGAAGTCCTGGAGTCAATCGGTGTCCTGACGCCCGAGAGAAAAACTGCTCTTCTTTGCAAGAGGCAGGGACAAGGTGAAGAAAGTGTAATGGAAATAAATACAGTTTACGTAGATACCTTAAGAATCCTTTCTTTGACTGTTGGCAGTTATAGATAGAAGTGGTTTGGGGGCTGTTTGTTTTGAATAGATTGGTTCACAAAGCAAGAGGAGGAGCAGTAGGGAGGTCTGTGCTGGAAGACAAACAAGAATGAATGAGCCTTGTCCAAGACACTATAGAGGAAGGTGTGGATATGAATATCCATGGGAACTACAAAGGCTTTTCAGACGTAGGCCAAAGAATGGGAAAGACACAGAATCATAGAATCACAGAATCATGGAATCGCTTAGGTTGGAAAAGACCTTTAAGATCATCAAGCCCAACCGTTACGCTAACCCTGCCATCCCACCACTAAACCCTGTCCCTAAGCACCTCGTCTGCCCGGCTTTTAAATAGCCCAGGGATGGGATGAATCCATTCAGAGGAAAAGAGACAAGTACAAAGATGACCTTAACGTCAGCAGG
>NW_009258662.1:715157-716602 GCF_000687185.1 Egretta garzetta
GGACTCATTGTCTGACTTCGCCACAATTCCTGCTTAATTAAGAGTAATTTCCCCCAAGTCCCATATGAATATAAATGCTGGTTAGACCAGGATGACCCTGTAGCCCGCACACAGTGGCAAAGTGACTCACTGGTGATGTCAATGTTTGACCACACTTTTGAGCCCGGTCACCTAGTTTTGAAAATTAGTTTGCCCCTTCCACAGTATCACAAGCTGTCACCCCTAACAAGCCAAGGAGAAGCAGGTGGACTTACTGCTGTTAATCTTTGACACCAACGAGCCCATTTCTTCAGAAGAGATAAACAGATCCTAATGCATGGAGCCAACTGGAGTGGCCAGCAGGCTCTTTGGAGTTATTTCCATAAAAACCTTCATTTGCTGGTATTACTCATGAGGGATCCTTCTTGTAAAATGGTTTGAAAGCACTGCTAATGAGGTCACTTATTTACATGACAATCCCCTGCGTTTAAGGCTGGTGGGTGGGAGGAAAGAAAGATGGAACAAGAGTAATTAGTGTAATCATGACGGTAAGCTAAGTGCTGACCCCACGGCACCAGATCAATACTGGGACTGCATCACGGTGGTGTGCCTATTGTGTGAGATAAAGAACCATAAATGCTGAGCATCCAGGTCAGAAAAACAACATCTCATTTTCTAACCATTAAATATTTGATGTAAAGCGTTGAGGCTGGGGAAAGCTGCAACCACTAATCCATAAGAACAGCTTCACTGCAGACATTCAAGGGGAAAAAAAAAAAAAGGCACTGAAAGGCACTAGGACATCACTTTGACAAGAAAACGAGAGCTTTTAGTTGGCTGGTGGCTGTGTGGTTTCATTCCCTGAGATCCAGCAAAGCAGACCTATATTTATGCTATGAAATTTTATCGCTAAAGTTATAAAACAAACCAAAAGATTCTCTTAACGCGCAGGTTTACCTAAACAGCCATTTTGTCTTCATGAGGTCAGCAGTTTCCTGCTGGTCTTGAAGGTTACCCTTAACACTTTGCTGTCCCAAACACATTTTCCATGGTTGTAGTCCTCCAAAAGCCAACTCATCTAAGATGGTACGAGCAGGACTCCTGTCCGCTGCCTGAATTGCTCTGCTCAGCTCTTGGTCAGCTTCAGTTGGTGTTAAGAGACCAATGGACACAGCTTTGCTTTCGGATGCAAGACAATTTTGCTGAATTGGCATTAAAAGGGGAAAAAAAATAATCCCATTTTGATATGTTAAGTCAATCCATCCAATTTGGAGGCTTTTCAGGAGAAAACAACGCCCATAGCACTGCTGATGGCTCTCAGAGTCATTGACAAAAGGCTCATAAATGCTCTAAGTCAGGATACCCATGGATTCTTAACATTTGCTCCCCAAATGTCTTCTGAAAGGACTCCACTCTGACACTGGTTCCCCCATTAGGCTTTTACCATTCAGTATGGAGTAACTCCA
>NW_009258662.1:716616-718349 GCF_000687185.1 Egretta garzetta
TGCTGAACCCAAGCTCTAAGTATTAGCTAGGAGTCTTCAATCTGTTTGTAGCAGGTTTTATGTAAGTCTAGGAACATTTGCAGCTTCTATTAAAACTACAGATGGCGATTAATTACCAGGTGATCAACGATGGTTTGGTTTGCACTGGATAGATTCCCCATTTTATTGTGGCTGAGGATGGCAAACCTCCCCTGTCCTTGCTCAAGGGGAGTCCCACCTGGGGAAACCCATGACTTGAGGTATCTCATTTCTTGATTAAATACCAGCTCCAAGCATGCTGGTATTGTGACAGGACTAGGGGTAATGGTTTTAAACTGAAGCAGGGTAGGTTCAGACTGGATATAAAGAAGAAATTCTTTACAACGAGGGTGGTGAAACACTGGAACGGGTTGCCCAGAGAGGTGGTGGAGGCTCCATCCCTGGAAACATTCAAGGCCAGGCTGGACGGGGCTCTGAGCAACCTGATGTGGTTCAAGGTGTCCCTGCTCCTGCAGGGGGGGTTGGACTGGGTGACCTCTAGGGGTCCCTTCCAACCCAAAACATTCTATGATTCTACGCTGTGGACAATGGCGGGGTTTGTAGCAGCAAGGAGATGACATGGTCATCTCTGCAGCATCCTAAGATGTCAGCACAGGCACAGGCTGAGCTGTGGGACTGCCAGCTCAATTGATTGTGGGATTACTGGGGTTGTTTAGTCTGGAGAAGAGGAGGCTGAGGGGAGACCTTATCGCCCTCTACAACTGCCTGAGAGGAGATTGTAGTGAAGTGGGTGTTGGTCTCTTCTCCCAGGTAACGGGCGATGGGACGAGGGGAAATAGCCTCAAGTTGCGCCAGAGCAGGTTTAGGTTGGACATTAAGAATTTTCAAGAACTGGAAGGGGCTGGCCCGGGAAGGGGTCGAGTCCCCATCCCTGGGGGTATTTAAAAGCCAGGCAGATGAGGTGCTGAGGGACAGGGTTTGGGGGTGGGATGGCAGGGTTAGGGGAACGGTTGGGCTTGGTGATCTTAAAGGTCTTTTCCAACCTCAATGATTCTATGAGAAGAGGGAGCTGTGTGGATATGAGCCACGGCAATGCAGGTAAGATGCCCAAGAAGATGTTTTTCTTTTTGCTTCCTCTGGTTCTTCTCTGAACCAAGCAGATCTGAATGAAGATGTCCAACACCATTTTGAACCAGACATTCCCAGGCCAGTTTAATATACTCTACCCAGGTGCAGGGCTTGACATCTTGAGCTTATTGCAGGACTACCTGCATTCATGTAACTCGTGGTCAGCTCAGGGCAATGGGCAGGGTGTGCTTACGTTCATCTGTAAAACACCCTGTAGACACAAAGTCTGTTAACGTGTGGTGGGTTGACCCTGGCTGGACCCCAGGTGCCCATCAAAGCTGCTGTATCCCTCCCCTCCTCAACAGGCAAGGGGAGAGAAAATATAATGAGAAGCTTGTGGGCCAAGATATGGACAGGGAGATCGCTCAGCAATTACCATCATGGGCAAAACAGACGCAACTTGGGGAAATTAATTTATAACCGGTCAAATCAGAGTAGGAGAGAATAAAAAACCCTTGAATCTTAACACACCTTCCCCCCACCCCTCCATTCTTTCCAGGCTTAACTTCATTCCCAATTTCTCTCCCTTCTCCCCCCGAGCAGTGCAGGGGGATGGGGAATGGGTTTGGGGTCAGTTCATCACACGCTGTCTCTGCCGCTCCTTCCTCCCCAGGGCAGGACTCCCG
>NW_009258662.1:719346-721556 GCF_000687185.1 Egretta garzetta
CCATCAGCAATGGCCAGGTTTTTTTTTTTTGGTTTGCTTCTTAAATGTATTATCCCATTGCTGATGGGCTTGGCCCTGGCCAGCGGCGGGTCCACTTTGGAGCAGGTTGGCATTGACTCTGTCAGACACAGGGAAAGCTTCTGGCAGCTCCTCACAGAAGCCACCCCTGTAGCCCCCCACCACTACCTTGCCACGCAAACCCCATCCAACATCCTGATCAAACAGTCTGCAAGGGAGAGGTGGAAGGGGATGACCCCAGGACACCGGATCTCCATTCAGACAATGAGCGCACAGCTATGAGATGGAAAAAGACATTACGGATGGTCATAGTATGAAGGTTTGGAGCTCCCGAGAAGCTAATCTGATCACGTTTTGAGCATTTGCAGAAAAGCACCAACTCTCCAGTTAGTGGAACGGAAAAAAAAAAAAAATATCGGGAAATGAGACTGTTTAAGGAGCTAAAATGGAAAGCTGTCATTTAGACGAAGTTAGATTGAAGCAACAGATATTCATCAAATAATACAAACACTCAAGATTTATCCCTTTAAGTTAATGGCAGATATTCTGCATTTGTTAGAAATGTGCAGCTTTTTCTGGTTTAGAAAGAAATTTACTTTTGTTGCAATGACAAAGCAACAGCATTCGCTAAGTCCTCCTGCATGAGGTCGGGCACGTGTTGATCGTTTTTAATCTGGCTTTTAAATAAGGTTCTCTATTAATAGATCTCTAAAAAAAAAAAAAAAAAAGTTCCCCGTGAGCAATCAATACAGCAAGATGTGTTACAAGTTCAGTGACAGGGGAAAAAAAAAAAGAAAAAAAAAAAAAAAAGCTCCAACTTGAGAGAAATATAGCCCCATTTAAGAGCTGAATTCAGTTCATTAGAAACGCCGGGGTTAAACACAAAGACCCGTCTGAGTTCACCACCGCTGTGTGGCCTGACTACGAAATGAAAGGCATCAATTTTACCACTGCATCGGGCCTGATTTTCATTGGTACTGAGACCCCTTTACACCACTCGGCCAGCAGAAAGCGGCCTGAAAGCGCCTGTAAATTATCGCTCCTTTACGCTGGCAGAGTGGTATAAAAGGGGCTCTGCCATCCATTTGAAAAGGCATCGCTTTCTCGAGTGATGCAGGATGCTTCCTATTAACCATCAAAGCCCATTTCAGGACGAGGAGGCATACGGAGCCAGGGAAAAGGGGAGGCTGACCCTCCCGATGCCAAGTGGTCCAAGATAGATAGCCTTGATCCTGTAACGGCCTTCACTAACCTTTACGAAGTACTTTGAGATCTATGGCTGGAATATGCGATGCAAATGCTCGGTATTCTCATTAATAAGAGACAGCCAGGGACAGAGAGCAGCAGGATTTGGGAAAAAGCTGTAGCACAACCCTTTTTTTCTTCCCCTGCCCTGCTTTGGAATGAAGTCGTAGCTCACCTGAACGCCTGCAAGTCTGGAGGGTGAAGCGTTGTTGTTAAGGGTTGTCAGGCTCTGGAATGGGCTGCCCAGGGAGGTGGTCAAGTCCCCATCCCTGGAGGTATTTAAAAGAAGGATGGATGAGGTGCTGAGGGACAGGGTTTAGTGGTGGGGTGGCAGGGTTAGGTTAAAGGTTGGACTTGATGATCTTAAAGGTCTTTTCCAACCAAAGCGATTCTATGATTCTATGATTCTAAGTGTTGCCCCTCTGCAGAAGAAGCAGTGAAGGTGTCTTCCACATGTTGCCCTTTGATTTTGGGGTGAAAGCACCCCTGAACAGGAGGAAAACCTGCTTTGGAAGCATCCTGGATAAAGAAGTTAAGAGGCTGAATGCCCTTTTAGATACTTCAGAAGGGCCAAACTCTGTCCTTGCGCACCCTGCAATGCCCGTAAATAAATCTCCTCCTTTTATAACACCTTAAAACACACTAAAAGACCAAACTGCATCCCGACAGCATTCCTAACCAGTCCCAGCTGCCATGGTAGAGCCACGCTCTTTTGGCAACACAAATAGGTGAAGCCAATGACTCCTACGCTTTATTGTTGGTGTCCTCGTTGTGATCTTAGCATTTCTGCAATTAAATCCGGCTGAGGAACCTGATGAAGTTCAACAAGGGTAAGTGTCGAGTGCTGCACCTGGGGAGGTCGAACCCCATGCACCAGTACAGGCTGGGGGCTGACCTGCTGGCAAGCAGCTCTGCCAAGAGGGACCTGGGAGTCCTGGTGGACGACA
>NW_009258662.1:721637-723418 GCF_000687185.1 Egretta garzetta
GGGACTGGAGCATCTCCCCTACGAGGAAAGGCTGAGGGAGCTGGGCTTGTTCAGCCTGGAGAAGAGAAGGCTGAGAGGGGACCTCATCAACACGTACAAATATCTTAAGGGTGGATGTCATGAGGACGGAGCCAGACTCTTCTCAGTGGTGCCCAGCACCAGGCCAAGGGGCAATGGGCACAAACTGAACCACAAGAGGTTTCAGTTGAATATGAGGAAAAACTTCTTGACTTTGAGGGTGCCCGAGCCCTGGCCCAGGCTGCCCAGGGGGGTTGTGGAGTCTCCTTCTCTGGAGATATTCAACCCCTGCCTGGACGAAGTCCTGTGTAACATGCTCTAGGAGAACCTGCTTTAGCAGGGGGGTTGGACTGGATGATCTCCGGAGGTCCCTTCCAACCCTTGCCAGTCTGTGATTCTGTGGTTCACAACCCCATGTGCGAGAGAGGCCTCTAATTTGGAAACCACAGGACTGCAGCGCAGGATGGCAGCGGGAATTGAGAGTGCTACAGGAAAATTGTGGCGTTCCCGGATAAAACCTGCGATGGTAACAAATGCGACGCTGGCTTTTTGTATGTCACAAGATACAAATTCAATTACTCAGATGGGCAAAAACCAAAAGAGCTAAGAATCCAATGGGAAAGGACTTCCTCGGGAAGAACAAGAGGGATTTATCTCCCAGTCTGCGTATTGGCATCTGCATCACTTTGACATACTGACATCACTTGAACACCTTGCTTACGGCTGTCGTGGTGGGACTGATGGCAGCCAGGGTAGGAGGGGGCGGGCAGATTCCTGCCTGGAGCCCCCCAAATACGGCTGTGCGGAATAATTGCTGGAGGCGACTTAGAAATTAAACTTGTATTCACATTTTAGAGAAAGGTACAGCATCGAAGAAGCTTCCAGGGTGGAGTGCAGCTGACATGCAAGGAATCCATTCCATGGAAGCTGCCTAGGCTGGCAACCTTCGATGTTGGCAACACCAGGAGAGCCTGGTGGGTTAACCCTATGAGGAACTGCACGGAGCATGGAGCGGAGTGGAGACGCCGTGACCAGCTCTGTGATAATATGGGAACTTGAAGGTATCATGGAAGCGATAAGCTGCGTATTTGCTACCCTGAGCCAACTGTCTGTCATGTTTTTGACAAAATGCTGTCCTTTTGGTGAACTTTGCTCATTTTAATATCATTATAATACCGAAACACACCTCCATCCCCAAAGCTCCCCGCCTCTGAGGTGCGACCACTCCTCACTGAGCTTGCGCTTTGAATTTTTCTAGTTTACATCTTTAAAAGCAAAGTGAGAGGATTTTACACCAATTGTAACAAAGGTGTGTGTGACTGGAGTCACTTGAGCCCCACCTGAAAGGTAAAAAGTAGCATAAAATAGCTTAAGAGAGAGAAGATGGTAGGGAAGATACCATCATCGTGTACCACTCTGACTTCAGGGATCAGTCGACGGGCTGAGCGTGTCTTCCTTTCTGCACCTGGACTGGGGTAACCCCCCGTATCCATACAGGCTGGGGGAAGAAAGGATGGAGAGCAGCCCTGCCGAGAGGAACTTGGGGGCACTGATGGATTAAAAGCTGGACGTGAGCCAGCCATCAGCGCTGGCAGCCCAGAAGGCCAACCCTACCCTGGGCTGCATCAGGAGAAGTGTGGCCAGCAGGTCGAGGGAGGGGATTGTGCCCCTTTGCTCTGCTCTGGGGAGACCTCACCTGGAGCCCTGCGTCCAGCTCGGGAGCCCTCAGCACCAGGAGGACATGGAGCTGTTGGAGCGGGGCC
>NW_009258662.1:723727-728985 GCF_000687185.1 Egretta garzetta
TGGAGGCCCCATCCCTGGGAACATTCCAGGCCAGGTTGGACGAGGCTCTGAGCAACCTGATCTGGTTGAAGAGGTCCCTGCTCCTTGCAGGGGGGTTGGACTGGGTGACCTCTAGGGGTCCCTTCCAACCCAAACCATTCCATGATTCTATGATTCCCCCCCATCGGGATGCCTTTGGGTAAGATTTGAACACCTGGTTATAACAAGTGTCTCCCTGGGAAACTTAGAAATCTCTGTAGAGTCACTTCATATCTTTTAGCGCGTCTGTAGCCAAGCAGTGTGACTCATACTCCTGTTATTTGCATGTGCTTTGCAGACAGTGAATTTATCACTGGCAATCCAAGAGAACCTGTGTATCCGTTGCTTTCATAAACTGCACTGTTCATTAATCTGGCCATGATAGTTCTCATTGAACGCGACCAAACTCTTCAAGTGGTGCCCCAGCAGTTCATGGAACATGACTAGACTGAACATGTATCGTGTTATTTGTGCATCCATAATCGTGATAGCTCAGTACGCGGAACGCGACTGGACTTCTAATGACGAACTGGGCATCGCTCCACATTCCTTTAACCTTTTAACGCAACAGGCTGCTGTGAAATGGGGAGGGAAAGCTGCAAAGCCACGTCCTTCCAATGGTCCGTGCAACCCCCCTGCTCCGATTTGGAAAGGGAGCGTGGCGTTTCCACATCTCTCATTAAACCTGCATGCAGCCGGCTTAACCAAACACAGTAATTAGCTCTGTGTCTAATGCAAATTGACGGAGCGGAGACCCAGCTCTGCCAGTGAGCAATTGCAATTCATGTCTGCGGAGTGACAAGCAGGTAGAGGAGAAATGGCTTCATCCTGTTTGTTTTGCTGCAGTTACAGCTTTGCTGACAGCAATGGGGTGAAGATGTCCCCCAGTGCATGGCAGTCCCACCAACAGAGTGAACCCTCGGAGAAGGTCTCCCATGCATCTCCTCTAATCACAGAATCACAGAATGGGCAAGGGTTGGAAGGGACCTCGGGAGATCACCCAGTCCAACCGTTCTGCTAAAGCAGGTTCTCCTAGAACATGTTACGCAGGACTTCATCCAGGTGGGCTTTGAATATCTCCAGAGAAGGAGACTCCACAACCCCCCTGGGCAGCCTGGGCCAGGGCTCTGCCACCCTCAGAGTAAAGAAGTTTTTCCTCATATTCAACTGAAACCTCTTCTGCTTCAGTTTGTGCCCATTGCCCCTTGTCCTGGCGCTGGGCACCACTGAGAAGAGTCTGGCTCCGTCCTCGTGACCCCCACCCTTAAGATATTTGTACGTGTTGATGAGGTCCCCTCTCAGCCTTCTCTTCTTCAGGCTGAACAAGCCCAACTCCCTCAGCCTTTCCTCGTAGGGGAGATGCTCCAGTCCCTTTATCATCCTAGTTGCTCTCCTCTAGACTCTTTCTAGGAGTTCCTCATCTTTCTCGAACTGGGGAGCCCAGAATAGCGGGGTGCTTCCCCCATAGGTAGGCAGGGTTGAGTGGCAGAGGTTAATTCCAAATATGTACTTATATTTTTCCTCAGTTATTGACAGTTCACCTTCTAGTTTCTGCCACTGCAGAAATGGGGTCAGCCTGACACCTATTTGAAGCCAGGTTTGCGTCAAAGACTTTGAATCTTTGCTTTTTATGGCATCTTTGCTCCAGCACCAACTCCCAAGGGACACTAGGAGACAGGGAGGAGCTGGTATTGAAAGCCAAGAGCTTTGACAACTGTCAAAGAAATCATTGGTTTAGGTCTGGTTTTATAAAACAATATGTTTTGAGTCCTTCATGCTTTTGAAGCTTTTCTCCAAGAAAAAAGTGCGTGTATATGTGTGGTTTCAAATACAGTAAGATCCTCACCCAGTTGCATGCATCCAGGACCCGGGGTGCTACATAAAGCCAACAAACCTCCACAATAAAAACACTCATGAGTTTTTTTCCATTTCTGTCTTGATTTCAATGACCCAATGCTTCCTCTCCGGGGGTTCCTTGATGCACCTCCCTATTTTGACTAAATATGGAGCCTCAGGATCCATTTCTAAAGAGATTTTTTTTTTTTTTTGGTGGAGAAGGTAATGACAGGAGAGGAGGTCTCTGTCTTGAGACTGCTGCTGGAGTCCTGTTTTTCTAAATAAAACCATTGAGGTACTAAAATGGTATTATCCTTCATTAAGGACAAGAATGAGAAAGCACACAGAGAAAGTGAACATGATACACTGAGGAAACCTTTGGGTGGACGCAAGAGTATCTACTGATCTATAAACATGCATGGACGCATGGTACACGTGCAATAACTTTACTTCCAATATCCCCTCTAGAAGAGAAAGACAATCCTGTTTTACATGAGCTCCATGAGAAGGTAATTTCAAACTCAACGTTCAATCCAGTAACCGCTGACTACGATGATCTGAAGTCATGAGATGCCAACAGCCGGCTGAATTTAAAAGGGTAGCATGCAACTCAGTGAGCTAATGGCTAATCTTTCATCTTCCTACCTACACACAGCATGCAGCCGTCTTAAAAATGTAAAGATTGTCCCAACTCTTTCATTGTGCATAATAATTCCTGCTTTGTAAAATATCCAGAGGGCTTCAGAAGGCTGAAGCTCTGGCAAGGGGAAAGGATGAGCGTATGTCATATCTGCATACGATGAGGCAGAGAAGCAGAAGAGGAAGAGGAGAGGAAACCCTACCTCCATTTTTATATAAAACCTATTTAAAATTTACTCGACTTCCTCAGTTAATTCGTCTTCTTCCAGCAACTTTAATCCTTAAATGGTTATTGTTAAAAAGAAGTTTGTATTCCCTCAAAAGACAAGAGCAAAAGAAAATGACTTTGTCATATCTGACTGGTTCGGAAAATATAAAATCCAATTCTGAAGGAGTGCAGATAAGGGAAGAGCTATGGAAGAGCCATCAGCTTAGCAAACACTAAATAATGAAGAATGCAGAGACTGCCCAGCATGATAAAACACCCTATTAGCAATGAGTGATAATTGTGGCACATCCACAGCAAAAGGTTATTGAATTTTTATCTCTAGGAAGGGGCCTTTTGACAGCCTAACCAAAAAGCCACCAACAGGTAGCTCCCTTTTTAGGATTCCCCAAAACATGTCCATACCTGCCCAACTCCACCTCGTGGCTTCTGAACACTTACAGCTATGCCTATAAATTGCCCATTTGCAGCCAAGGAAGTTTTGCTGGAAAAGCTACCGACTTCCTACAGGGAAGGAATACAGGGCCACCACCACCGTGTCATGGACTTGTTGGAGATTACAGTGTTTCTGGCACTGCACCAAAAATTCTGGTCCCAGTCGCTCACTATGTGCTTTGATGATGCCCTGAGTGGGACCAAGATTTAATCTCAAGTTGCTGGGACAGAAAAGAGAAACAATCAAAGTCCTGAACGCGTGTTCTCATCATGCATTGGCCCAACATGTGGTAAGCACGGAAGATAAAACCCCACCACTGCTACCAGTTAATGAGATTGCTGCTCTTGTTCAAGCAGAAACACTTCAGTGTAGCATCTAGTCCAAGGAGAAAAATAAAGCAGAAGACAGAGTTGCTCAAAGGAATATGACAACTGCCATCTGCCCAAAGTCAGCTACCCAAAAAGTGAGCTGGGTGACCAACGGCCCGTTGCCTTGTGTATGACGAACCATGGATCCCAGATGCATTGAACTGGAACGCTTGGGTTTCACGTGAGCATGTCTTAAGTTACCCACGCTGAAATGACAAAGCTGGCGATCTGAATCTGAATTTGGTGAGCTTCAGTGCGTGGCAGAAACCCTCTTTATTTAGCTTTACTTTCAGTCAGTTATTTCCCTTCCTCCCCGCCTCCCCCTGATGCTCATTAACATGCTGTGGCTTCCAGCAATGAGAGGCTCAAAAATTCAGATGATCAAACCACGACAGAAAAGAACAAAATAACTCGTATGACAGTTGAGCGTTACGGCATTAACATTGTATGAATCTTTGGAACAAGAGGTAGTTTTAATTTTTCCTCTCTCAGCTCAGTCCGAGCACATTTGCATTGCTCTTCTCCCCCTCTCCAGGTGGGATGGAGAGAGACATCTCATCTCTTTTTTCCTCTGTTGTTTATTCTTCCGATTCTTCCCCAAAAGAATTGTACTCCCCTGTATATCACCGTAGCTTGCTGGATTTGTAAATACATCTGACTTATACCACCACCTCTGCCCCACGGCATTACTTTTTACTTCTCCCGTATAGATTGCAGTCAGCTCTATTGATGTTCCATTTATGAGATATACTCCACCAGGTTTCATTTATAACTCTGAGGTCAACAGCCTCCATCATTTTCTAACACTGCTCGTTCTTCCTCTTGTTTCAGATACTCCTGGCATTTGTGTACAGACATTTTAATGCATTGGTATAAAGTTATTACAAAGGAAGATGAATTTTTATTGTCAGGAGGGTGCTGCCAAGTGAAATATTACACTCCTTGCTTTTATGTTTATTCACTGCTGCGTGTAACGTCCTCGCAGAAGCCTGAAAGTCATGCTCATGCCCTTTTATGTTTGGAAAATATTGATTTATTAAAAAATTTGAGTTTCAACCAGAACTGAAATTATAAATGATGTTTTTATTTTTCACAGCTTTGACTGTCAGAGCGTAGCTCCTCAGCCCCAAGAACTCTCCCAGTAACTTAAGTTCTGTGAATAAATATTTGGCTATTGAACTTTGATAGCGTTTTCCATTGGGTTTTGTTTTCTTTTATGATCTTCTAAAATACACCCTGTAAGAGCACAGCAATTCTTCTTGACGCTCAGGTATCGAGACCTCAGAATATGGAGTACAGGAATGTTAAAGCTACTTGTAGTATTTTGGGTCTGTAATTGTTAGCTGATTGTCTAATCTTAACTACCCTTCTGGATCCCAATGAACTGATCGTGGACAGATGGAGTAAAGAGTTTAAAGGTCCCACTCTAGAGCAGTTCTAAGCCATAGGAAGGATTCTCCGTCAACCAGAGATGCTCTGCTGTCGAGGGAGAATTATTTTAACAGAGATGTAGCACTAAGACTTTATTTAGCACCAACAGATTTCCCCAGAACATAAGGCTGAGGTGATTTTCAATGTCAAATTCATTGAATCATAGAATCATGTGGTTGGAAAATACCTTTAAGATCATCGAGTCGAACCATACTTGCCCACCCTCAAACCCTGGCCCTCAGCACCTCATCTGCCCGGCTGTTAAATCCCCCCAGGGCTGGGGACTCGACCCCTTCCCTGGGCA
>NW_009258662.1:729259-758465 GCF_000687185.1 Egretta garzetta
TGGCCCTCTTGGCCACCTGGGCACCCTGCTGGCTCCTATCCAGCCCCCTCTCGACCAACCCCTCCAGGGCCTTTTCTGCCGGGCAGCTTTCCAGCCCCTCTGCCCCACGCCTGGAGCGCTGCGTGGGGTTGTGGTGACCCCAGGGCAGGACCCGGCCCTTGGCCTTGTTGACCCTCACCCAACTGGGCTGGGCCCATGGATCCAGCCTGGCCAGGTCCCTCTGTAGAGCCTTCCTACCCTCAAGCAGATCAATGCTCCCACCCGGCTTGGTGTCATCTGCAGACTTGCAGACGGTGCACTCAATCCCCTCATCCAGGTCATTGATGAAGATGTTAAACAAAACTGGCTCCAACACTGAGCCCCGGGGGACACCGCTTGTGACTGGCTTCCAACTGGATTTAGCTCCATTCCCATGAGAGCTCAGAAGATCTGGCTGCCCACAGTCCTGCTCCTCTGTGGATACCTTCCCCCAGGACTCAGCTCCGTATTTGCATGACAAACTGCAGAAATGCCCTGTTATCCTCACTACGTCCCCATGTGTCCTGGGATCCCACCAAGCTTGTGGATTTTTTTATGCAACACTTTTCTTCTCCTCTGTTCCTCATCTATGGCAAAGTGCAGATGCCTCTTTCCACTCGCGATGTAGCTGCATTTGGTAAAACCCCTAGACAACAGGGGCTGGTCAATATTTGTAAAACACACAATAATTTATTACAGGGATCTAGGGCAATATGAAGCGCTTTAATAAATGCACGGCCACCTCCCCAGGGTCAACCTGTGACGCAGGACAACTATTGGGAATGTCTTGGTAGGCAGGTGAGACCCAAACCCCTGGTCCTAGGAGAAGCTTAACCTCATGTCAGTTGAGGTATAGGGGAATCCTCATGAGTTAATAACAGTGGAAAGGCGTTGGTGGAAAGCAGCAGAGTTGAGGTCTGTTTATGCCGAGCTCTACTTCTGGGGCACAGCCACAACCCTTCTCTGAACGTGAACCCGTGCAGACAACGCCAATGACAGCGGTAAGAAGAGAAGCAACCCTAATCATGTCTCTAGCACTTCCCAGACAGAAAAAAAAAAATCACTAGTTCCCAGGGGAAGGAGGGACAGCTGAAGCACAGAGAAGTGAAATGATCTCGCAGAGGTAGCGCGGGCAATCCTTGACAGCCAGGAGCAGAAGCGGCGTCTCCAGGCTCCCCCGTCTCTGCCCTTCTGGCACCTCGGTTCGCTTCTGCCTGTGCAGGCTGAGCATCAGTGCCCCAGTGACATCTACTTTAAGGCATTCCTCATTAAAAGTGCTCCAATCTCTCTACTGAATTTATAATACATGTATATTTTTTCAATATTCAGCAATCTAGCGATGCTTTAAAGAAAACGAAACCTGTCTTGGCACTGATAGCTGCTCCCGTGCAATGTCATTAGCAGGCACAGCTGAAAAGCTCCAGTGTTGGAAAGACCCTTCAGAGCTTATGCTAGAAATGATGCTCCTGGCACCCTCACGTGGTGCCCACCACAGCCTGAGCAGATGTCACACCGCAGCATTCACTAGGAAGAAAGAGATGGGACTGCTTTGCTTTCTCCTTCCCTCTGACATAAACCCCCTTTGAACTCAAGAACAAAAGATGCCCACTCCTGCTAAAATCGCCTGTTTATGCTGGTTCCCATTTCTAAGACAAAGTTTCTCCTACGGGAGCTACTTACTCTGGGTGGCTGAGAGGTTGGAGAAGGCTGCCTTGGTGCGACCTGCTAACCACTCCAGGCTCTCGTGCATGTTGGCCAAGGCCTTCAGGTCGCTGACGTCCCGCAGGATCTCCTGTTGAGGGATGAGTTTATCTCCCAGGTTGCCAATGAGAACTTCTGACTCTTTGCCGAAAGCAGCCCTGAAATGCAAACCAAAGCCACCCTCAGAAATGCAGCACAGGACAGCAAGGGGCAGACAGCAGTTGCACCATGGAGAAGGTCAAACCAGCCAATGTAGACCTGTTCCAGCGTGGGGTCTCAAGAACGTTGCCTGGTGGAGTTTTTGAAGTCTCATTACAGTGAATGACACCACTGTCTCAGGGAGGGTTTTTTCCATCGTTCTCCCCGCATTTACAATCTCTGAATTTCACCTCATTCCTCATAATTACAAACTTCACCCCAATTCCACACCACAGCTCTTCCCCCCCACCCAGCATTGACACCTTGCTGAGACATGCAGGTGCTTTCCATGTCTCCCTGGGGTATGTACAAATAACGCACACGCAGTAATTTTAATCTTTCCTTGTAAATCAGCTCTTACAATCCCCGAATCACTTTTTTTTTTTCCACATATCTATCAATATAAATACCCTGCGAAACCTGATGACTTACCATGACAAAGTGACAAACAAATGATTTTGAGTATCAGTCCGTGCATTATTTTACTTGCACAGAGATAGATAGCACCTGGTGAAAAAAGATGACCAAGACAAACGTGTTTACCCCCAAAAAGCTGAAAAAAAGTACTTTCAGGGTTTGTATCTGCTCACTCCACTGTCACGTTCCATCTTTTGCATTCAGATTTAGCTTTCCCAACACTCGTCTCCATGAAGAGCATGTTCGGCCATGTCCCAGAAGTATTTGCGTGGCAAATATTCTCATCGCTTTTGCAGGTAAAGGAGGAGGCTCTGGCATGACTTTTCGTGTACCATCAGGATGGAGAAAATCAGGACGTGGTTCCTACATCTAGTTACAACAGCTCCTGGCTGAAACCAAGTGCATTTCATTGAAAGACTCTAAGTGACGGCACAACCTGGGGGTGTTTAGTCTGGAGAAGAGGAGGCTGAGGGGAGACCTTATCACCCTCTACAATAGCCTGACAGGAGGCTGTAGCAAGGTGGGGGTCGGCCTCTTCTCCCAGGTAACGGGCGATGGGACGAGGGGAAATGGCCTTGAGTTGTGCCAGGGCAGGTTTAGGTTGGACATTAGGAAAAATTTCTTCCCTGAAAGGATTTTCAAGCACTGGATGGGGCTGCCCAGGGAAGGGGTCGAGTCCCCATCCCTGGAGGGATTTAAAAGCCGGGCAGACGAGGTGCTTAGGGCCAGGTTTTGGGGGTGGGATGGCAGGGGTAGGGGAACCGGTTGGGCTTGGTGATCTTCAAGGTCTTTTCCAACCTCAACGATTCTATGATTTACCATGGTCCTTGGTACCCTCTTCCCATCATTAGTTGCTCTTTTTGTTATGAATTTGCATTCCACTTTCATTCAACTTTGCAGATCTCCACTTCCTGCCATTAGCTCTTTTATGAACTTACAATGAGGAATCATGCTGCTGAGCATAATAGCTGCAATGAGCTGCAGCAAAATAATCCCATCAGTGGCATTTTATGTACTATCTAAGCAGTTTTATTGCCAGCGTCTCCCTAGATTTGTGGGACTTCACTGGTACTCGAGGAAAAAAAAAAAAAAAAACAAGAAACAACAACCCTGAAATGATTTTAAATTGCTCAATTGAATTCATTAAAGGCAAAAAATAAAAATAGCCTGCGTTAAAAAAATCTCTTTGAGGATTTTCTTCTGCTTGACAATAAAAAATATGCTGCTTAGACTGTATCCCGCTTACTGTGCTTTGGGAGGAATCCTTATCTGTTGGCTGCGTCGGAGGACTGAGACAGAGGAACATCTCCAGCGCCAGTAGACTATGGCAGTGGTAATTCAGCTGTTCCTCCTCCCCATAAGATGGGGTTAATTTGGTCCTCTCAGGCTTTTGGAAATATATTAAATCCTTTCTGAACTTCAGAAAAGCCCTCAAGAGGCCTTCCTGGCTGGGCATTTCTTAGAGGCTACCAAGCTTTGGGGACTGAGGACAGCTGAGTAACTCCTCCAAAGTCCAAATGGGCATCTGAAGGTGAATACAAGGTTGAACTGGGTGGATGAGCTCACAGCCGGGCTAGACCTTTTTTTTTTTGGGGTAAGGCATGATCATTCTTTCAAGTAAAACACATTATTGACTTCTACAGCAAACATGAAACACCTCACTTAGCCCTACCCACCTACAAACACTCAGATATCCTCATCTGTCCCTGAGGAGCAGAAGATTTTTCATAGATCTGCTTTTTCCCCTCCAACCAAACCACTCCTGTTGACTATCAAATCCCGCTGGCAACTGCATCAGTCTTGGCAGTGTTAGGTTTGTGGTTGGACTCAATGATCTTGAAGGTCTTTTCCAACCTAAATGATTCTATGGTTGTATGATTCTATGAAAATCACTCAGAAATGTAAGAAATGAAACATTTGGTGAATTCCTACTTTTGTTAACATGGCTTTGCCATACAAAATGCCATAGAAAAAGCACTTCTTTGGGAACCACAATTTGAGAGCTGTTAAATGAGGAGTCACTACCACGCTGCTGCCCACAACCGTGCTTACAAATTGGGTTTTATCGCAGGGACAACTCTTCTGCCTTCCCACACGCAAAGAGAAACAGTTTTGGCACCGCTTTGGGCGGGTAGCCTGTGCATGAATAATACAGTGCTTTCAGTCAGGCTGGGAAAAATCTATACAATACAAAGCACGGTGCATTTCCTATCTTTGCTCCTGGGAGGAATACAAATAAGGTCTTCTATGGGCAGCTCTACTCTAAAGTCTTGTTGGGATTGATGCGATGCCACCACTTGCGGTAAACTAACAGAAGTTTGCATCAAAAGGGCAGCAAATAAATTTAATTGTTTTCTTTAATACACAGCCTTGACCGCAGAAACTCCAATACACCCTTTCGCACAAACGGAAACCTCTAATAGAGACAACCTCCAGCAAGCAACTCCCTTTTAGAAGATAACTATGAAGAGTTCTGGTGGATTCCTGTAATTTCCATTTAAACCTGCTGTTACCAAACATCTCCCTGAAGCAAATTTTCGCTAGTTTTCTGGATGCCTGCTTGAGAGAATATTCACTACATGCCTGCCTTTGTCTTTAGTAAAACTGCAAGGGTGAACACATAACAGGAAGGATATAAAAAGCCAAATAAACGGAATACCCAACCCTAACTCTGCTCTTTTGAATACCAGCATTAAAAAAGCATTTCAGACCTTTGATTCCCATACAGTTTCTCAACCAAAAGTTGTGACATTTGTATCTGTAAATGTGTATCTAAGAGAGAGCCAGCACTTACAAAGAGATCATAGCATGATAGAATGGTTTGGGTGGGAAGGGACCCCTAGAGGTCACTCAGCCCAACCCCCCTGCAGGAGCAGGGACACCTTGAACCACATCAGGTTGCTCACAGCCCCGGCCAACCTGGCCTGGAATGTTCCCAGGGATGGGGCCTCCACCCCCTCTCTGGGAACCCCCTGCCAGTGTTTCACCACCCTCAGTGTAAAGAATTTCTTCCTTAGATCCAGTCTAAACCTCCCCTGCTTCAGTTTAAAGCCATCACCCCTTGTCCTGTCACAGCTGGCCCGACTAAAAAGCTTGTCCCCTCCTTTACTCCGGGCCCCCTTGAAGCCCTGACCGGCCACACTCAGCTCTGCCCGCAGCCTTCTCTTCTCCAGGCTGAACACCCCCAACTCTCTCAGCCTGTCCCCATAGCAGAGGGGCTCCAGCCCTCAGAGCATTTTAGTAGCCCTCCTCTGGTCCTGCTTCAACACTTCCATGTCCTTCTTGTGCTGAGGGCTCCAGAGCTGGACGCAGGGCTCCAGGGGAGGTCTCCCCAGAGCAGAGCAGAGGGGCACAATCCCCTCCCTCGATCTGCTGGCCACACTTCTCCTGATGCAGCCCAGGGTAGGGGGTTCTGGCCTCCCAGCGCCCATGGCCGGCTCATGTCCAGCTTTTCATCCCTCAGTGCCCCCAAGTCCCTCTTGGCAGGGATGCTCTCCATCCTCTCTTCCCCCAGCCTGTACTGATACCGGGGGTTACCCTGACCCAAGTGCATGACCTTTCACTTGGCCTTGTTAAACCTCATGAGGTTCACACCTCAGCCACCTTCTGCATTTTATTTTTGAGGTTTTGATGGTTCAGTTGGTACCCCTGGTTGAATTACCACCATTTTGAAAATTCATATCCCATCCTACCTTACCCACAAAGTTTGCTTTGGACTTTGCCAAAGCTTCCGAGAACAAATAAAAGATCCTGCAACTTTTGTTGAGCACCCAAAGATGGAAATTTCCAGTCATGGAGATGATGTATTTTAGGAAGCGAGAGAACCTCATAACCAAGTGTTTCATAACACAGTGTTTTACAGACCTGTAACAAAAGGCAATGCTCCATGCTCCTGTGATTAATTCAGCTGTGCATATACCTGCACTCAAGACGGAGATTAATATTGCGTACCAACTACACTGCAAATAAAATAAATTCAAGTGCCTTTCCTCACTGTCCAGCTGTGTCTTTGTGGGAGCTTGCTCTTCCTTATATCGATATCCGATGCCGGTGCCACTCCGCTTCATCGCCCTTCAGTCTCGATTCCCTTGGGATCCGTGTGCGCTGCAATAGGGTTTACTCTTCGATCTCCGCTTTGTCAGAGCAGGCCGGCTATGCTAGCTTAATCCTCAAATTAACAAAGCACCCCATTTTGTTTCCGTTCATTAAACCATCTTAATTTCTAGATTTTTTTTTTACTTTCCAAACACAGTGACCAGCAATGTGTCAGCTTTAGATCTCATGGATACTGCATAGGATGCATAGAGCATCCTTAGAATCAGAGAATCGTTGAGGTTGGAAAAGCCCTTTAAGATCATCAAGTCCAGCCATTCCCCTAACCCTGCCATCCCACCATTAAAGCCTGTCCCTAAGCACCTCGTCTGCCGGGCTTTTAAATACCCCCAGGGATGGGGACTCAACCCCTTCCCTGGGCAGCCCCTTCCAGTGCCTGACAGCCCTTTTGGGGAAGAAATTTTTCCTAATGTCCAACCTAAACCTGCCCTGGCACAACTTCTGACCGTTCCCCCTCGTCCCATCATCTGTTACCAGGGAGCAGAGGCTGACCCCCACCTCGCTACAGCCTCCTCTCAGGCAGTTGTAGAGGGCGATCAGGTCTCCCCTCAGCCTCCTCTGCTCCAGACTAAACACCCCCAGTTCCCTCAGCTGCTCCTCATAAGCCTTGGGCTCCAGACCCCTCCCCAGCTTTGTGGCTCTCCTCTGGACATGCTCCAGCAATGCAACATCTTTCTTGTAGTGAGGGGCCCAACCCTGACCCCAGCAGTCAATGGGCAGCCTCACCAGTGCCCAGGACAGGGGCACAATCACTTCCCTACTCCTGCTGGCCACACTATTCCTGATAGAAGCCAGGATGCCACTGGCCTTCTTGGCCACCTGGGCACACATCCTTGGCATGGTACCAGCAGGGATGGGGAGAGGCCAGTGTCCTGGTTCCCCAAAGAAGTCTTCTGCAGGCAGACGAAGAAGTCTTCTGCTGGCTCCCTCCAGCAACAAAGAGCAATGGTGATGTTTTTAAGGGATGAGCTGTTAATAAAATTAAACAACCTATTGAACTAAACTGCCTGGAAACAGAGGGACTGATGACAATACACGAGGCTTCCCCTCATCTGTATTTCAGCATATACATGAGAGGATGGGAAACTCATACGTGAGGGAAGAAAGGCCAGGGAAGAGCATGTGTGATAAATCAAGATGACCTGTGCTACATTTAAGGCACTCTGACCGTGCCAGAGCAGGGCTGAAAAGCAGCCAAGTGTCCACATTAATCCTGCAGAACGAGGAAGGAGGTCTCCGATGTACCCTTGGCAGCAGCTTTATGTTCACTTACTGCTCCTCTCCCTTTTCTCTGCCAAGAAATTAGTGTCAATTATCCCTTTGGCAAATAATGCCAAGGAAAAAGCTCACCGGGAGGGTGCACGGAGCTGTAGGAGGAGGGGGGGACACCAAGCCACCCCCTTGGGCGTTCCCCCAGGAACACGCTCACCCAACAAGGACCCCCTGTCCTTTCCCACATCCTGTCGACCGCAGACCTCAGAGGGATGCTTTCTGCTGAGCATTGGATGCTTGCAGAGGAGAAGCAACAGAATGAATTTAAACTGCAGCTAAGAGCAGCAGGCAGAGCTGGGGCTGTAGAGGAAATACCCTAAAAACGTCTATTAAAGTGTGAAGAGGACCAAGATGCAAATGCTCTAGGAAGAGCTGGCAAAACAAGGATTACCGCTTTCTCACGGTGTTGTACCAAAGCCACATTAAATTGAATGTCCATTGTGAAAACAATTACTGGGTAAAAAGCTTGCCATATAGCAACTCAATATGCTACCTAATATAAAGCGCTTAAATTACCTGTATTATATTTTATAAATATATATAGTATCAAAACATGATGCACATTATAATGGAAAGATGATAACGATAGCATTTGCATCAGTTGCATTGCACCTTTGCAGCTTCTTTGGGATCAGTTGATTTTTTCTATGTGTTTATGCCATATAGGAATGTCTATAACCCATTTGTTTGCTATTCTTGCGCTTGAGCCATAGACCCAGCCTGGAGACCATATTTAAAAACTGTATATAGAAATTACCCCGGCAGATAGGTTTGCCCTTGACAAATTCAAAGAAATTCCTATGATGGTCTTATTTATAAAGAAAGAGAGAAACGGCGGTTTGTCGCTTCGTCTTGCACCCGAATATGTTCAACAATCATAATGAACCCACGCAAGCACCAAACCAAATAACCCACGTGGGCTTCTTCTGCAAAGGGAAGCCCTCTGAAATGATTTGCTGCCTCAAGAACAATAAAACCCAGCCCAGCCATCTTCCCGCAGAAGACGCCGTTTTCCTTGTTTCAAAGCTTCAGCACCTGAAGGTATTTTAAAAATTCAGTCCATGAGGACACTTCTCGCAGCACATCCGAACGGCGCTGTAGTCCTGATGAAAAGCTGCTGCAAGGGACCCTCGGTGGATATAAATTCACCCCGCCAACCTCAGGTATTCGGCTTTAAAGGACTGAAGATCCAGCCCATCCTACAAATGACCCAGATTTCAGGTTCATTGGGATTTGCAAAGCCTCGACAACAATTTGTGCATCTCTATTAGGGACCGGCGCGATCGGCGCCAGCACTCCCCGGCAGCTCCAAATCTCTGCTGAGAGGTCGCAACACTGTCAAAAAGCAGACGTCGCTAATTGACAATTTGAAGCTGCAACATCACACGCCATCTTCTCGCTTAAATTTATTTGAATATTCTGCTCTTGTTAAGTTTATATTATACAATTCATCACAGCAGACAAGGAAGTGTCTTGGAGTATATTGTGTAGCTCTAATGATGTGATTTAGCGATACAGAATCTTGTTAAAGCAGGAGCTGTTATTAAGTCTTTGTGGAGAAGCTGAATCTCCACGTTTCCGCTCTGCCCTCCCCCACCATCCCTGCTATGCAGTTTAGGGGCGCACACATTACCCCAAAAAAGTATGGTGGAAGAGCTGGGCATTGCTGCGCTCATTCCAACAGATGCAATTTGTAGGATTAACGAATCTGAAGCTGGGAGATTCTTCCTGGATTCAGGTTCAGAATACACGTAATGCTCAGAAAAACCCCAAATCCATCCCAAATCCTCCAAAACTTCTTTGCCTTCACAAGATAAGAAAACACAGAAGGAAACTTCTTGGATACAGAGGTGCCCTGTGAAGATCCAGGTGCTCACTCAGTTTTACACCTCTCGGATGAGACTCCTGATAGCAATAGCATTTAGCATCGGCTGTCGTAGGATCCAAAAAAAGAGACCTAGAAACCCATTTCACATAAAGAGGTAGACTGTCATCAAATGGAAATGACTCACGCCTGTGGTTCGCTCAGGTTCATAGTCCCAGTAGAGGGATGAATGGTCTACAGTCTGCTGCCAATCTTCCAAAATCATCCTTCCACCCTTTAAAAGGACTGTGAATATAATAAATAGAGCCTGAGAAATTGGAGGGGGAGACCTTTTATTCTTGAGAGCAGAAGAAACAAGGAAAGTGAGACAGAAAAGCTGCAACCGAGAATGGGAGGGAGAGCTAAGAGGTAAAGAAAGGGAAAGCCTTCCATAAAACATCAGGGTTTCAGAGAAGGACCACGTGGCAGGAGAAACACTAAGACACCAAAAGAGACTAAAAATAATGGAAAGCTCCAAAGCCAACACTACAAGGAACACCTACCAGACAGCAGATGGAACAACCTGAGATTTAGCTTTTGATGAAAACCTTGGCCAGGGCCTTCTGGCTGCCCAGAGAGGTGGAACAAGAGAAGACCACCCTGCCCCAAGGTAGGACCTGAACTCCATGCTTCTGCCATCATGGCTCTCCCTTTGCACCAAGGGAAAGACTTGATGGTCCAATGCAAATTGTCCCACCTTCCTTTCCAATTCTGCTTTTCAGGCTTGCACAGACTGTTTATTTACTCAATGGGAGGTTTAGAGGATGTTGAACCCTTTGGAAACAGCTGAAGTAATTCAAGCAGTGACCAGTCCTAGGAGCTCTGTACCAACCTTACTGCCCTCAAACACCCTCTGGGGAAGAGCTCATGAGAGTCTTTGTAATTCACTGCGGTGCAAAATCAAGCCTCAGACCACTAGGCTCCTTTAACTTTGCATCTTGCTCCCAGGACTAACCAAAGCTTTGCATTTGGAGTAGAGATGATGTGCTTGATCGCCCACCATCATCTACGTGTGCTCTGCCCTGTGAAAAAGGAAAGGAGATTTCATTCTCTGGAGGGTACCCTGGTGTTTTTGCTGCTTTTGGAAGGATGATGTGCTCTCCCAGGGCACGAGTGAGATGTGCTGCATGCCCCAAGGGAGCCCAGGTGAGCTTGTGGTTCCCGTGACACAGTCCCAACATCCATCCAAAACTGGAAGGTACCTTTCTCGCTCCCATCATGCTTTCTACAGGGATACCCTTTAGCCCATCCCTGTCTTAGCCTGACATTTTTCTCTTGCCTACCAGTGACACATTTCCAAAGCAGCCCCATCTGCACGTGGGCTCCAGTTTTACACTGGAAATACAGTCAGAGCATCAGCACCGACTAAACCAGGGGGAGAGGAGATCCTAATAAGCAGCAGGGAACATGTAACTGTTCTGACCCATGGCATTTGGGATGATTTGGTGAAGGATCTGCTGTTGTACAGGTATCCTTTCACGTTGCTCGAATAACTCCCCCCCTCCTTTTGGTGCAGAGCAAGCGAGGACGAGCATCCTCAAGTCAGCAGGAGATGCAGGGGAGGAAGCAGCAGGCTGCTGGAGCACCCTGCAGTCAGGGTTATCCTCACTGAAAAACCAAAAGCAGTGAAAGAAGAAGTCATGCAGTACATGGAGATGCTGAGAAGTGGGGTTTTGTTGCTCCATTAACTTTAGCCTGAGAATCTGATCCCAAGCTCAGTGTTCAGGAGCTTGCTGGAGTCAAAAGGTGAGAGGGAAATCACCATCCCTCCTAACACAGGTTTGGTATCTCAGACCTGCAAGCAGAATAATCATAGAATCATAGAATCCCAGGTTGGAAGGGACCTCAAGGATCATCTGGTCCAAGAGCACAGCCTAGACAAGATGGCCCAGCTGCGTCTTGAAAGTGTCCAATGTGGCGGAGTCAACCCCATCCCTAGGGAGATTATTCCAGTGGTTGACTGTTCTCACTGTGAAAATTTTTCCCTCTCATGTCCAATTGGAATCTTCTCAGGAGTAATTTGTACCCATTACCCCTTATCTTTTCCATGTGACTCCTTGTGAAAAGGGAGTCTCCATCTTCTTTGTGGCCACCCTTTAAATACTGGTACATGGTGATGAGATCCCCTCTGAGCCTCCTTTTCTCAAGGCTGAACAAACCCAGCTCTCTCAGCCCATCCTCATACATCAGGCTTCCCAGTCCTTGGATCATCTTGGTGGCCCTTCTCTGGGCCCCCTCCAGCCTGTCCACATCTTTTTTGTATAGTGGGGACCAGAACTGTAATCTGGCTGTGGTGTGACCTTCAGACCAACGTTGGGTTTCCAGGGAAATGCGTTGTCCCGTGAATTGCCACTATGCCTTCCTTGGTGCCCCAAAGACGTGGTTTTCCTTGGGTGCACAGGGCCCCTTGCCACCCCTTGTGCTGCAGAGCCGTGCTGAAACCCAAGAATTTCTGCTGTAACTCGAGTGTGACCAGATCTGAAGCTCTTTTTACATTACTTTTCCTCATCAAAGGCAAACCTGGAAATGATACATCTTTGGGTTTTATCACCAACATATCTGATTCAGTAATGAACTGAAGGCTAACCTTTATAAAGCGATAAGGGCAGCGTATTTCACACTCGCCCCAGTGCCAAATAGCCTTCAGAGCTTTAAAAACTAATTATACGAATAGAGGCATGACTTTTCTTTCCTTTCTCCCCTTGCCAAGTTCTGAGCCACTATAATATGCTCAATCAGGTCCCTTTGTCTGGCCAACCACACCAGAATATTAATGGGGAGATTCTGCTAGCATCTTCCCCTGCCTTTTGACATCTCTTCGCAAAAGAGATAGTGGCGGGTTAAGACAACAAAATCAATCACTGTCAACACAGATATGCATGAGGGTGTTTTTTTGCAAAGACGTGGCGTTTGGATTCTTTTTTTTTTAATGAAACAAATGGGTTAGTTACAGGAAAGCTGGGGAGGGGGTGAGGGGAAGAAAACTGCGCACTGATCTCTCCTCCTGCCACAGTACAAAAACTGGTGGTAAACTTTCAGGTTATATTTAATTTAGCACCTTTTATAAAGAGATGCTGCTGAGTAGTTCAAGCACGGCTGTCAGCCTTGTTTTACGTCCAAAAAGAACATGCTCCCATGTTTCATTACGCTTAAACCTTCCTTTGCAAGGAAGGATGCTCAGTCCTGTCCCTGTTAGCTGAGGAGCGGGGTCCATGAACACAGGTATCTGTATACGAAGGTTTTAAATCTCTGGGATGGTTAAAGTGAGAATGAAATGAGCTTGCCCATGCTCTCCCACCGCAGCCATGACCCTAATAACCAAGGTGTCCTCAGGGCCCGTTTCCCTTTGGCTCCACTGCAGGGTTCAATCCAATGATGGCTACGGCAGAATTATTCCCAATTCATCAGCAGCGCCAAGAGGAAGAGAAAGAAGCAACAGCAGAAAAGAAATCATGTTCCTTTGTATTAGGAGAAAGTCTGAAAAAAGTCTGCTTAAATGGAAAGAAGATGACAAAAAATTGGACAAGCAATTAATTTTATTTTGAAGCTTTCAGGAGAGATCTATTCAACCATGCACAGATTCTTGAGGAAGTTTATAAGCCATGTCACTTACCATCAATGGCTGAAACTGTCCCAGACCAATTATTATCATTTAAATTAATGCTACAGGAGCATTCACATGGCACTCTGAGGAGCTGAGGCTTAATACATGATGCTCTGTGCAAACAGATAGCGAGAAAAGATCTTTGTCCTAATGTCTAGGCTAAAAAATAAGACACTGTACAGGAGCTTTCCCAGTGAATTCAATGGACATGACCTAACAGGCTTTCCATTCTAATGTCTCTGATAAAATTTAACAAAATACTTCAATTAACAGATAGTAAAATGACAATATTGGAATAAAATGCATATTAGGATCAAAATGGTGGCACTGCTAGCATCAGACTGAGCTTGGCCATCAGATTTAGCCTGGCCAGGAATTTACATTAGCAGGTTACGCTCAGCCAGTGTTACCCAGCATTGCATCCATGAGACCTCTGGTGTCCCACACTGATGGCTCAGAAATCAGAGAAAGAGCCATGAGGGCATCCCAGAACCTTTCTGTGCCAAGAAACAAAGGATAAATGCAAAGGCAAAGATGGAAGGATGATAGGATGAGGAGAAATGGCCTCAAGTTGCACCAGGGCAGATTTCGGTTGGACATTAGGAAAAATTCCTTCCCCAAAAGGGTTGTTGAGCATTGGAAGGGGCTGCCCAGGGAAGGGGTCGAGTCCCCATCCCTGGAGGGATTTAACAGCTGGGCAGATGAGGTGCTTAGGGCCAGGGTTTGGGGGTGGGATGGCAGGGTTAGGGGAACGGTTGGACTTGATGATCTTAAAGGTCTTTTCCAACCTAAATGATTCTATGATGAATCTATGAAGTTAGGACTGAATCCATGAATCTCAAAAAACCCAGGGACTGCACAAAGACCTCAAGGGCTCTGCATTCTCACTCTTCCCCTATCACTGAGGATTTTTTAAAACAGTGGCAAAGCTGATTGTCCCCGCTACAGTATGAGCAAACATTACTGTGACTAGACATATTTTATACTCTTCATCGTTCCTCTCTCTAGACTGCATCATCTTTGTGTTATTGTGCTTGCATTCAGTGAATAATATGACAATCTGGGCAAATTAGACTTTAATTTTCAACAGCTTCACTTACTCCTACAGTTTTATAGGCAAATGCCAATCAAGGAAGTGATGAATAGTGCTGGGAATGCGCAGAGAAGTTTTCTGACTCGCTGGAATGACAAAGAGGACCTGTTTCTTCAGGCCGCGTCAACAATTCAGAGGCTAAGCCAGTGTGCAGGGAAAGGCAATGTGCCTGCTTACAGACTTTCACTTGCCTGAAAAGAAAAGGTAGAAAGAATCTGGTTTGGACACAGTAAGTGTCCAAACCTCTGAAAGAATCCCCTCTGGAGGTACCAGTATTTTTCATTTGACTCTCCTTACCTAGTTCCTAGGGTGGGACAGAGGAGAAACACTATCAGGTCATGGCTCAAATGGAGGACAGCTTTGGTGACAAGGCCAGTTCTGGGAATTCCTGCCCAGTACAACCAGTTGGCCCCTCCATTAGGTTGCAGAATGCTGCTCTCTTCATTGCATGGGCAATCAGGGGAAGCACTATCAACCTGGACAAGGATCCACCTGAACTAAAAATAACCCTTCCTTTCCCTCCCCAATCCCAGCCTCTTTCCTGACATGTTTCATAGAATCATAGAATTGTTTAGGTTGGAAAAGCCCTTTAAGATCATCAAGCCCAACCGTTCCCCTAACCCTGCCATCTCACCCCCAAACCCTGTCCCTAAGCACCTCGTCTGCCCGGCTTTTAAATCCCTCCAGGGATGGGGACTCGACCCCTTTCCTGGGCAGCCCCTTCCAGTGATTGACAACCCTTTTGGGGAAGGAATTTTTCCCAGTGTCCAACCTAAACCTGCCCTGGTACAACTTGAGGCCATAAACCTTTCACAAGCACGACTCTTGAAATAGCTGTGTCTGAGCAACAGAGCAAGCAGAACTGAGCAATAAGGTCAGGAAAGCAGCAAGCTGCCACTGAAGCCTCCTTATCTCCTATCTTATCATGGCCTCCCTCTCTTCCTTCTGTCCTTGCTGCATCTGAGAAGCAGCTCTGCTTTCTCCTTTCTTTTGAAGGATAAAGAGCTTCAGGGTGGTTTATCCACCAATCCATCATACAGCTGAAAAGCAAAGCCCAGAAACATCCCCAAAACGGGTAATTTCCCTAATGATGTCTCATTCTCAACAGAACCAAATCCAGGCAATGCACAAGAAGTTTTCAGTTCGGCAAAGCTGGTGCCTGGCTTTAAAATCATGCAGCATAATGGCACGTGGACACAAGTTTCCATACTCCACTTGAGGGAAGACCACGTCTCAACCTCTTCTCATACCCGGAGACATGACAGCTACGTGAACACTGTAATTATTGTGTTTCCAGCAGGTTTTACCGTTGTTGCTACTCTCCTTGAAACCCTTTTACAACATCATAAAACATTTTACCTTATAAAGTCTTCCTCCTCCTCTCTCTTGGGTCTCAGTTGCTTGGGCTGAGCCATGTTGCTCCAGTTGGGCAGAGATTTCAGGAGCCTGCTAATATCGTCATCTTTAGCCCAGGACGCGCTGATCACCAGCTTTTCATCTGACTGCACGATGCTCCTATGGGGAAAGCAGCAACAATCCCATCAGTGTGAAGCAAATTGTACTCTTCACGCAATTCTGCACATATTCATTAAAATCTCTATCACATATAAATGGGCATTAAGCATTAAGGAAGGGGTCCAAAGAGGAATTCAACAAAGAGCTCATGTGGAGGACACGGCAACACAGGTGGACAGGCTATAAAATTCTCCCAAACTCCCAACTCTTGATGTACTTTTGATAGAGTCCTTCAAGAGAAAAAAGGCCACATTCTCCCCACCCTTGAAATCATTCCACTTGCAATCATTCACGCAACCGGAGGAGGTCATTCTGTACTAGAAGAGAGAGAAGGCAGTTTCTCCATGGCTCATTTGTTCTCTGCAATCTCAATCGAGCTTGCCAGCCGCTGCCGATTGTGTTGTGACTGCAACGTGGAAACCTGCCCAGGAAGACCTGGGTGGAAGCCACCAGCTCACTGCAGACCAGCTGGTCCAGCTTGAGGACCAGGTCTGAAGCAATGAAAGGAAATGAAGGGTCCCGGATCTTCTCTCCAGTCATCCAAAACATCCAATAACAGAGATTTCAGCCGAATCATATGTATGTGTGAAATTGAATCAAAGATCACAGCATATTCCAATTATGAAGACTTTCCCTGTTTAATATTTTTGGCAGTGTGACTGATCTGAAATCCTCACTGGCAATTGCAGGGGACAAACGGGATGCTGCATTGGGAGGATTCAATTAGCTGCCTGGTTTTTGTGTTGGGATTGCTCACAACCAACCATCAGCATAGTCCTCATCAATATTTGCTACTTCACTGCCACACTGGTGAGTAGAGAGAGGAAAGTCCTCTCTCACTTTTGGGTTGTTCAGTAGACCGCAAGGATCTGGGAGGTGTTTTTCTACCTCTTAGAAAAGGCAAGTGGGAGTTAGGGCTGCTGGTGTTTCCTTCTAGATTCTATCACTGATTTCCTTCTCTGGTGAGCATTTGGAAGGCTCTTCTTCCAGGAGGTCCTTGCATGGTGACCAGTTTGGACTACTTCTCCAGTCCAAGAAGCAGGTGCCACCCATCCACATCACTCAAAGCAAAAGCATGGTGGTGACCTCTGTGATGAGCAGCAGTGGGATCTTTTCTGCCCTCTGTAATGGAAACCTGGCAAACCCACCAAACAACCAGCACAGTGTGACCTGAGAAAGGAAGCATCTGAAAAGAGAAGGTTTCAGAGGTCCTGGTCCTACGGAGAGGCTTAGCTGCAGGGTAACAAGAGAATCTAGATCTCCCTCATGAGCTAAGAGACTGATCACCTTCTGCTATGCAAACATACAGAAAAGGCTCCGGGACCTATGTTTGACCCTCAAACACCCATTATCCCTTGCTCACAAGGCTGCAAGACATCTAGAAATAATGCATGTTTGCTGTGTCCTATAATGCAAGGGGTTGAAGAAGTGTAAATGCCAGAAAGATCTTCCCCCAGTAGAAATGGCTTCTCCAACATGGATAGAAACCTTGTGCATGAAAAAGATGCAGAGATTCAACACTGGATCTGTCAACCAAGAAATGGAGTTGCTAGGTACAACTGGATGGATGTATCTGTGCTCTCTCAGCCCATGTCAGCTCAATGTGGACCTTGCAGAACCATTTAGAATAGTCTAGAACAGACTATTTTTCAGCTGGAAGGGTCCTACAATCATCATCTTGTCCAACTGCCTGACCACTTCAGGGCTGACCAAGAATTAAAGTGTGTTGTTAAGGGCATTGCCTAAATGCCTCTTAAACACTGACAGGCTTTGGGCGTTGCCCACCTCTCTAGGAAGCCTGTTCCAGTGTTTGACCACCTTCTCGGTAAAGAAATGCTTCCTAATGTCCAGCCTAAACATCCCATTTACTTGGCTGTGCGCTTCTGGATCCAAGCCAGGATGCAGCATGGGGCAAACAGATGCTCAGAGCTGTCACGAGCATTCAGGTGGTGATTTTGGGAAGGGTCATGCAAGATCACAATCAAGACCTCACACATTTCTACGGGGTTTATGTGGATTAGCTGGTCTCATTTCAAATTTCCTGAAAGGTAGGTTTTGGTCAATAAATAGAAATAAAAGTAACAACATGCTGAGTATCTGCCTTTTGAGAAGGAAAATGGTGAAGAAGGCATTGATAGGAGCCAATGCTGATCTATCTTGAAACAGAGCAGATTACTTCTCTTCCAACCAGCATGGAACAACCTATCACTCCTTTCACCTACCACCAAGAAAACAACCTCTGCTCAGTAAGCACACACGATTTGTGAAAATGAATTTGTCACATGCACTTACATATAAATTTTCCTTCTCTTTAGATTTCATGTTCAATCTGCCACAGACAAAAGAATGAATTTTGTTTCCAGCCACAGAAGACCTCGGTGTCAAAATTTCAATTTGGCCTTCTGCTGCTGTTAGGAACTTGGTGTTTTTCCACTTATGAAAAAAGGTCTCTTTTTTTTCACCCCGGTGAAAAGTGAGGGGAAAAAAAAGCTCCACCAGAATCTCTGACACCCGAGATGGAAAAAACTGAATTTGATGATATCTGGCCATTTCCCTGCCAAGGCAAGACAACTGTTCCATTGAATATATTAGCCAGTGCTTTGTCCTTTCCAGATTTAAATGACTAAAGTAATAGTCTCCTTCCCTTGGGAGTCTATTTCACAGTTGAACAAATCTAACTCTGGGACAAAAAAAAAAATCCTGATACTGTGCTTGTTTTTATTTTACTCAATTTCATCCCATTGCTCCCCGCTATTTCCCCTTACAGCAGCCTCAGCACTCACCACTTTCACTATTTACTCTCTTCAATTATTTACAGCCTTATCGTAGCCCTTCAGACGTCTACGACTGCAAGTCATCTTTGGGAGTCTTCTGATGGAGTTATACAGAGGACAGAGCTACCTCTCTGGTTTATGATCCTTATTATCTGCTGTCCTCAAAAATCCTATTGCTTTTTGGAGTGGGTGTTGGGGGAGGAGAGAGGGGAGGCTGTTCACCTGCTATAACAAGTTGGTGTCCTTGCTTTTCTAGAGTCAGTGTTTTCCGAGAGCCTAACCCACACGATTCCTGCTTTTCTCCCCTTTCAGCTACGTGGTACTCATGGGTCCCTGAGCAACTGGAGCCCTAAGCCAAATTCTCCACCGAGATCAATAGGGAACTTCAAGTCAGTCAATGCTGGGACATTGCCACCACTATGTGGGTCCCCTGGAATTACGTTCCCATTCTTTCCCACCTCCTGATTTTTATTGACAGGTTGGTTTTACTCCAAACACCCCCTCATCAAGGAAGATGTTAAATAGGGTGGTACACACCCCGATCTCCGTTAGATGCGCCCCTTTCCCCATCAATTAAAAACTCCTTTTCCCCCACCTTTTCTTTCTGGCATCTCAGCCAGTCTTCAACCTCCGTAACTTCTTATCAATGTCAATCTAATTCGGGTCCTCGAGTAAATTATCACAAGACAGGATGACATGTTTTAGTACAGCTCAGAACGCTTCCCTTCAAACACACACCCCCCCCTTCTCCCAAAACCACCAGTGCCATAATCATCTAATTAATTCACAGCTCAACGGGCCAAGGAAAATGCCATCTGTTTGTACCCAGCTCCCGGGAGTGGGTAGGGAATAGGTGTAACGCTTACACAGGTGATGGCACACGAGCGAGGAGGGTTCATCCCTCCACAGCTCAGTGGGTTTTATGCAGAAAACATCTGTTGGTGGTAATGGTCCCAGATTTGCATCACTGCCGCCCTGAGCTGGGAGCAGAGTGATGGGGAACATCCCTGGACACAGTTGGGGGGCCATGGCTTTTCATTAGGAAAACATCTGGGGGGCCACAGGGGCTAATTGGACTCTCTTGCCTTGTGCCAAACCTATTTTTAAATAATTTTTTTTTCTCTTCCCAGGGCCGAGATGATGTTTCTCTGCTGAGCACTGCTCACACTGCTATGTGTTTAAAAGCGGCGTGCTCAGCATGTACCGGGTACCTAACGATCTGAGGGAGCCAGACCCCTGCCCAAAAAGAGTCCAAAAGACAACATAAAAACCAAAAAGTTAACGCAAGAAGGGGAAGATGCCAATAAGAAGCAGTAAACTGGGTGGCAAGAGTGTTTCCCGCGGACTTGAGAAATCCTGTTTGACTGCAGGCTCCAAACTTTGGATGAATTTACCTGTTCTTCATTTCCTTATCAATATAAAGGATTTTTTTTTTATTTTTATTTTGCCTGGCTGCAAAGCAGGAACTGTGATTTATTCCCCGCCCCCCTCTCCATCATTTGGAGAGATTTAAGCTCAGTTTTACCCACCTAATTTTACAGATCCAGCTAAGACAGTTCAGCCAGGAGGATGGTCACCACGAGCCGCCTTCATGGCTGATGGAGAGAGCTGGGCACCTCCAGAGAGTTTTGGCTCATTTTAATTAAGGCGAATCACTCTTTGGAGATGTCCATCTCTTTCTCCAGGCTAAAGAGAGTCATTTGGGTGACTGGTGCCTTTACTCAGACTCTTCAGATAGGTTGAAAAACGTACAAGAGGATGGTTGGTCAAGGGAGAGGGGATGAAGACTGATCAGAAGGAGGCGGACACAGGATAGAGCTTAAACTTGGACAACAAAATAAGAATGTGCAACTTCAACGTGGACGTAACTAAATATGGGGCCAATTCCTCCAGAAAGACATGGGAAGAGATTAGTTTTAGCGCTCAAGACAGCAAAGCTTGTCTGAGAAAGGTGTTGGCAAGAGACTAAAAAGAAAGACTCATGTTAAGGGTAGCTACCTTGAACTGGTCAGGTTTTTCTCTGTCCCTGTGACTCCTTCTATGGCCTTTCAGTATTTCCCCAAGCCTCCTAAATGTGGTTTAACTATGTAGGCTTAACTCATGAGTAGAGCTGCTTTCATAGAAATTTGCTGAAGATGCAGCTAGATGTGGGCTGGACAAGACTTAAGAAAAGCACTGCCAACACAGCAGGAGGTTTTGTGGCTCCGTCTCCCATTTTTGTTTTCATTTTAATCCCCAAACCCTCATAAATTAGTCAGAAAAACATAACTCAGATTTGTAAACAGTTTGCGTCAAACTGAAACTGCACTTCTTAGTAACATGTAATTTGCAGAAGACTTCTCACCTAGATCAGATTTAATACGCTTCCGAAATTCATCATCAATTAAAACAAGAAAATCCATAGTCGCTACTTATATAAATGTCCAATCCATTCACATCCAGCCCCGTTAGGGGTTTGGAGTTTTTTTTTGCAGTCACTAGAAAATCAGAGCCAAATGGAAATCAAACGTGAAAAATCTCAGCTGCGCATTTCTTAGCGCCGTCGTCCTGACAGAGCTATCTGTTCTGCAAAGGCCTCCGAATAAAACAGTCTTGCTTTGAGGAGCCTGTATTTCAATACATTTCATCCACATTTGCTCACATTCCCCTTCAAGAAACACATGCACATGGGGAACGAACGAACGCCATGTGCAAATTTTGCATAAACCGTCTCTCTGGCTTCCCAAATTCTCGCTGTCTTGACATCTCAAGAACACACACTTTGCTGCGATAGCTTCACCTGATCGTATTAATACACAGCTCTAGGGAGTTTATTCTGATATTAAGCAGCTATAAATGATCCTTCCTCCACTAACTTTACCGACTCAAGGATTTATCCATCTCAAACCCCCAAGGAAAACCCTGGTCCGAAGGGCAAGGCTGCGTGAAGCCGTACCGACGCGAGATCCCTGCAGAGGGCATAACGTCCCCGCGGATCGCACCGCTCGCCCCGGGAAAGCCGGGGAGCTGCTATATTCCTCTGCATCATTTGAAATGTATATAGATTTCTATTTCAGTCAGTCATTTGCTAGCAGCAAAACTAGAACGTTTCCTGTTTTTCCTCCTGCTGTAATCAGGATATTGCCAAATTAGGGCTGTCCTAATTACTCCGCAGCAGGTGCCAAACCCAGGAATGGTATCAGCAAAGGAAGGAAGGAAGGACCTTTAAGTTCAAGCCAAAGAAATTACATCTATTGTCTGGCTCAAGTCGGTGAAGTTTGATATCAAATACGAGCATTTTGGACAACGGCACTCACACAGCTACCAATTTACACGAGCGCTCAGATGAAGTTTAGCCCACATACGCGCTCGCTGTTATTGTTGGCGTTATTAATAATAATAATCATGAGCCCGTACGCAGCCGCTCGCCAGAGGAAGCTTCTCCTGAATGAAACCAGGCAATAGGAAATAATTTCTTAATGCTCTTGGTCAGAAAACACAAGGGGCTTTTTCAGCTTCCCCTGCTATCGCCGGCCTCAATTAGCCATTAAAGGAGATTATGTATAGCAGCTATTAGAGCCCACATTGCCGCAGCATCTTGAGTGTCTTTCAATGCACGTATTTATCCCCGCGGCGTGGGGCATGCTCCTGGCCCCCCTCTCCAGGGAGGGCCATTTTACAGATGGGCAACTGGGATGTAGAGGGACTAAGTTACTTATCGATGGTTACCCGGGAAATGTGTGATAAAGCAAGTACCCGAAGGACTTAAACCTCCCCATCCCGGTGTGATAACGCCGTGCCCAGTGGGACCATGCTGCATTCAGCTTCCATGCCGTGGCTGGGGAAGCAGATCACAGATCACCCAAAAATGCTGATAAGCAAAGAGCCCAGGATAGAGCACCTGATGACCCCTTGAAAGACTAAGTTTACAGTAAGGTTTTGGGAACATTTCCCAAAACCCAGTCTGTGTGTATATATATGGTGCGCTGTGGTTACTAATTCCTACATTGCCACGAGATCTGAATACCCTAATGTCAATATAATTAATTAAAATATAGCTGAATCTTTTGGGAACACTCAAATAGAAGGATCTGACTTGCTTTACAAGCAAGCAATAGCTACATACAGCTCTTTGTGTTACAGATGATGCCTTATATTCTCCATCTCCAACCTGAGGTCACCTTTTGCCTGATGAAGAGAAAAGCCATGTGGTTTCTAAGCTACCACTGTCATCCATGTTTAAAGACCCTAAACCACAGTGTGATGTCTACAAAGTCACTGGGAAACCACGACTTCATATACCAATGATCATTAGTTCAGATTTTTTTTTTCCCCACCTAGAAAGAAATATCCTTGAACGCCCCAGCCGAGATGTTTTCTAGAAGCAACTCCTTCCTACCCATGTCAAAATAGCAAAAGCTCAAGAGCAGTATCGCCAGCACCCAGTGGTTTCCAAGCCTTCCTGTACCTGTAGGCAAGGGTGCAGGTGTCCTTGTACTCCTGGAGTTTCACACACACCATGTTGAGGAACTGATCCGAATAGGCGCTCAGGTCGTGCATCAGGTTCATCAGGTCTTGAACAGTCTTCTCCACAATTACCGTGCTCTGGAAAAGAAAGAAAAGCACAAGTATGAAGAGCGTTTCAGCGTGAATCTTAATTTCAGCCTTCTCATGTTTTGCTAATTAGCGCCACAGATGCGACTGTACAGCTGATGCTCCCCGACGCCGAGCAGATGCTGGAGCAGTCCATGCCACTGAGCAATGTAAACCAGAACAAACGAGGGGAAAGCAGAAACCATGCGAGAGATGGAAGACAGCAGCTTAGAGGTTTGAATATCAGGTCTGAAAGAGTTTGGATTTTTTTTCCAGTGGCTGAGGACCACCAGAGTTCACCGGGTCTTTCCTTCACTAGCTGAAACCTCAAAATGCAAAAGTGTGATTTTTAGAGGAATCAGGTACCTGCAGCTTCTCTGAGCTCTGCTTGGACATGCAAACCCCGAGCCAGTTCAACCTGACCAATAATTCTGGACTGACAGATTGCAGGCTATCCTAAAGACCGGGGAATTTGCCCACCGCTCCCATTCACACAAACTGCGGGTGGAGGGCAGAAGCTTTCTGCTGGTGGCTGAGGCTTAAGCAGCGCCTTGCAATCCTTTTGCTAGCCCAAGCAGTGTATTGCAATCATAGGAACAGCACTGGCCCCTCACTACAAGAAAGATGTTGTGTTTCTGGAGCATGTCCAGAGGAAAGCCACAAAGCTGGGGAGGGGTCTGGAGCACAAGGCTTACGAGGAGCGGCTGAGGGACCTGGGGATGTTCAGCCTGGAGAAGAGGAGGCTGAGGGGAGACCTTATCGCCCTCTACAACTACCTGACAGGAGGCTGTAGCGAGGTGGGGGTCGGCCTCTTCTCCCTGGTAATGGACGATGGGATGAGGGGAAATGTCCTCGAGTTGTGCCATGGCAGGTTTAGGTTGGAGATTAGGAAAAATTCCTTCCTTGAAAGGGCTGTCAAGCACTGGAAGGGGCTGCCCAGGGAAGGGGGATTTAACAGCCAGGCTGATGAGGTGCTTAGGGCCAGGGTTTAGTGGTGGGATGGCAGGGTTAGGTTTATGGTTGGACTTGATGATCTTAAAGGTCTTTTCCAACCTCAACAATTCTATGATTGTATGAACAGGGCAAATCTGTCAACTGAAAATGCTGCTCCACATCCTACAGAGAAGCGAGTTCGGACAGCCTGCAGAAGGATGTACCATATCTGCTAACGTCCGAGCTCTACGGAGTCCTGTATGAATTTTGGAATTTCTGAGGCACCCCAAGGTGACTTGGTGCGGTTTGTGTTTGTAACATTGCCTGCTGTATTTCATGTGGTTGCTACAAACAAGACAGAAGGAAGGTTATCAAGTCCCAGGTTGATATAAATGGAATTAATATTAGGCTTGGCAGAGTGAAGGGTTATTCCTGAGCTATGTGCAAAGGCAAAGAAGGAGACTGAAGCATTTGGGAGCCCTGGTTCATTTGAGAAATTCTGGACTCAAATTATACAGGGGTACCCCAGGGACTTTGAGAGAGCTGCATCAAGGCTGAATTTAGCCCTTTCTCTGTGTTAATCAGGACATGAAGAGGAGTTAGTGACTCAGTTGTTTGCAGAGCAAAATCTCATCAACCCCCAAATCATCATCTCTGCCATATTCCCACAAGCCCAACTTCCGTCTCTCTATTGATTTCCAGATTAAAGTGCGGCAGCATCGCTCTGATCCATAATCCTGCTCCTCTAGAGCAACCCCTGAGTGACAGGAATTGATTCTGCTTCACTCCCCGTCCCTGATTCCGTAAAAAAGCATCCGCAAACCTCATCCTCATTCAGAGCACACGACTCCTTAGCATGTGGGGGTTTCAATGAAGCCTTAGTCACCGCCTGTGCTGTTCCCGATACGTCCTTGACTCGCAACTGTACTTGGAGAAAAAAAAAAAACCAACCCAACCCTTCTCTTTGGTTGCTCTTATGAAGCTCGCTCGTATGCGTATCACAGGAATTAACCGATCTTTCATATTGTAATTAGCAACAATTTGGGATTATTTTGTCCAAACAAAAACATAAGTCTGGCATAGCTGCCTCTCAGATGCTCTTGTTTACGCTGCTTCTCCTGTTATTAGAAATACCTGTGTTTTAATAAATATTCAAACCTACCCTGGGCTTGATGCGCACGGAGGAGAACAACCAACCCTAAAGACCTCGTAACCTGGAGTCACAGCAAGCAAATGAAGCAGACAACTGCATAGAAAGGCTGCAGCGGCCACGGACGCTGTTTTCATACCGATGGGCTCCGAGGTGTCAGCGCTGCTCATTAGATGCAGGATTCAGATGTTGCCCAGGCTCTTTGCTATCCCTCGGCTGCTGGCGAGGAGAAGAATCCACCCAAATGCCACTAAAATGGGAGATTGATCTGGCACCTTGAGAGTAACTTCATAGAATCATAGAATCATAGAATGTTTAGGGTTGGAAGGGACCACTAGTGGTCATCTAGTCCAACCCCCAACTTCAACCCCCTGTACATTCGTATGTTGGGCTGATAAATGCGGTGGGAAATTTAACGAGTAATTTGGGGAAATTAGATCCACCGGGCTAGAGGTAGGGCATCGTCATTGCATTTGGGCTGGCGAAGGAGCTGCTGTCCTTCAACCTTCAAGCACCAATGACCACAATCAGCACAAGGGGGTTAAGCAGAGGTGCTTGGCTTTGCACCTAGATGGCTTCAAGGGGCTCCCATGGCCGGAGGAAAAGGCCACCCTCCAACCTGCTGACGTGAGCCACGAGAGCATTGCTGACCGCACAAACGCAAAAGACAGAAGTTGCTGTGCAGTTTCAATCCAAACGCAAGTCTCCTTCCAGGGGCTGGTCCTGATCCTTACGGGTGACGCATTAAAGTTAACATTTATACATAGGGAAGAAAAAAAGAAAATATTTCTTAACTCCTGTAGCAAGATGGGAGACAAAAGCATTTTTTCTCCTCTTTGCATGGATAATCTACTTTTCTGCTGGCATTTTGAGAGGTGGGTGGGATTTTTAGCAGACCTATGCTATTAAATGATGTCTCTTAGCTTACCAGGGGAAGGATCTGTCCTTCCAGGCATCCTTGTGTGATAGCAAACTTCACAGGTTGGACGTGCAACCACACAAAGAGGAATCGAACTTGGTCTCGATCTGCTCCATTTCTATTCCTTTAGATAACTCAACATTTGAGCAAACAACTTAAAAATCCAAAGATTGTACATTAAAAGAGAAGGTATTGCTGGTTTCTACGTAGTTTCTCCCACCTACTTTCTCCCCTCTACAACAGCGTTAAAATCACAGCTAAGCTCCTGCCAATATCTTGATTTTAGAATGAGATCTTTTGATTTAAAGGAAATACAAAGCCACTTGCATGATTTAAAAAAAAATAAAAGGAAGAAAAAAAGCGATTACCATATGAAAGAAGACAGTCCCAGCTATGTAATGGCTATTTTTCTGTAACATTTTAACCTTCTCCAAAGCAATCCTGACACATCTGCATGTGTCTCTGGGGATGCTATGTATGAGGATGGGGCCATGTTAATACAGCTGGATTCGTTAGCTGGGCCAGCGCAGGATCTTCTGAAACTCCGTGCGAGAAAATGAAAGGCAGCGCACGTATTATCAGAGTTACAATCCAGTTGCCTCTAACCCATCTGGATTCATTAACAGCAAATGGGGATGATCAAAGCATAATTTTATGGCAAGACACTTCAATGAAGCCTTTTAAAAAAACCCACACTAACAAGGAAACTCATCCACAGAACAATATTCATCTCCTCGCACCTGAAAACGCTGTGTGGTGCTGAATCCTAACACCACGCCGAGGGGATGATTCATTACTCCTACAGCACATCAGGGCGAAGGTTTTAAAAGAGTCTTAAGGCTACTAAAAGTAAAAAGAAATTCCTTCTTACGACCTCCTGTCCATTAGCTGCTGTCGAGGCACTGGGATAAAACAGAGCAGCACCACTCGTGATTAACACCGTGGGGTTTAGCTTTAATCTATTTTGCAAACATTTATAATTACTCCTTGATGTGGTCCTTATTCTCAGTTGGGCTGAAGGTTCAGAATAATGCAAAGCAGCTCCAGGGCAGGTATAATTTATGCTCCAACCCTAGGGCTTTCACCAGCCCAGAGTGACAGAGAAGAAGCAGACCCAGAGGAATTATCCCAATAATCCCTCTGGGATTATCGTCCTGTGCAACCCCACCTCAGTTTTTAAAATGACTCAGTTCCTCTACAGCAAGAGGGCACTCGATGCAAGATGATGCAGCTGGAGGGATGTTTTCAAGGGTCCCTTAAAATGCAGTTTCAGTACAATGAAGCCGGCTCCCCAGTGATTCCCCGACACGCAGAAGAAGTTCAAAACAACAGGTCAAGCCTACACAAACCTTCAGGTTTCCAATTTGTCATTTGGTTTTCCCTAACTTCTCAGCAAGGAACACTTAAGATTACAGGAACAATATCCATCTTGAATATTTTTTTTTTTTTGCAGAAATCACAGCTTCTCCCATGCCCAATCCCTTGGTTCCTTTTTCTTGGGGGAAGAAGGCAAAGAGGGGAATGTACCTGTGCAGGGATGTCTTCACCACGTGACGAGCTCTTGAAAACCCAGCAGATGGAGGAAGAAACCTTGGCACTAGAAAGGTTGTTGATTATTAGTATATTATTGCCCATCACTTAAAAATCTCCTCAAGATGCCTTGGCAGAGGAAGGCACCAGATGAGTGCAGGACATGGCTGCCTTAAAGGAAAAAATAAATAAAGCCTAATCTTATTTTTAAGCTGGAGTATAGCTGACAGCCCATGATTTAAAAAGTGCTACCCGGAGCACAGCTGTAATTAAAGGCAGGACAGGAGAGACGAAAGGTTTTCAAATCTCTTCAAGCTCAGTGCTGACCCACAGCTCCAGGGTTGGGACAGTTTCCAAAGGGCGCCGGTGGTTACGCCTCACACTGACACCTTGGCATGCAACATTTATTCCTGCATTTTCTTGGGTTTTTTTGGTTGTTTTTAATTACAGCTTCTCAGCTGCCCCCCCCAAATGTTAAATTCACAGCATCTGCCTTTCCCAAGCATTATTTATCCTCCTTTCCCAGCACCGAGAAGGTGTATTCAACAGAAGGCTCCCATCACCCATCCCAGGGCACTGCTCCTCAGGGAAGAGCCACAAATATATAAATTAGCATGTCAGAGGACGAAGCCTTCACCTGCCCCAGCAGGAACGCACCATCCATACAGATTTGTTCCGCTCGATGCAGCCTCACCTGTCTTGGGTGCCTGTGCTGTGTCATCATCCATTATGGTGACAAACTTCCCCATGAATTGGGGGTTCCTCCTGTGAAGGTGCATCCATTATGGTGACAAACTTCCCCATGAATTGGGGGTTTCTCCCGTGGAGGTGGGGTGCAGAGTTGGCAGCTGCATTTGGAAACTGGGTGGTTGGGATTTAGAAGATGGTGGAATGTCTCCTTTCCTGCTGGGAAGGCTGGAAATGCTTGCTTGTAGTACCTGTGGGTGTTAGGCTGATTCCTCACTCTGTGATGAGTTGTGGACATGACCTTGCAGAAGTTGGAATGGAGGCAACGAAGCTGATGGGCATGTGGTGAGAGCAGCTCTGAATACCAGCGAAGCATGGGGCGATCTCCTGGCATCTCACTGTTGGGCTCAAGCATCTCACAAAGCCATAACCCAGGGTGCCGGAGGGATGCTCTGGCTCAGGAGCCCCAGTGCAGTCTCGGTGCTGTCCCTGCCCCACGGCGTGTGCCAGGAAAGGCCCCAAGGAAGCAGCATCCAGCAAAGATCCATTTCAGCTTCTTTTCTGATATCAAAACTTCACTCTTCCTCATTTCTCTCTGCGCCCACTCTCCATATTGCCGTTCCCATCCCACCTCTCCAAATCTTTGCAGGCAGCTGCCTGCGCCGTGCCCAATGCAAGTGTCCAAGGAGGTTTAGGCCCCACGAGTCCCAGGGCACCTGGGATGTTGTTTGATTTTTCTTTTTTTTCTGTCTTTCTGCTCAGCGGCTCCATCTCATGTCCTTCCAGGTTGGAAGTTGCTTGGCCTGAAATGGGGCCAGAGGCTGGTCAGCGTTTCCCTCGGTTCAG
>NW_009258662.1:758487-761149 GCF_000687185.1 Egretta garzetta
GGAAACCCAGCTCCGCATCGCTGCACTTGGGTATCATACCAGCATGAACGCCACCGGATGCAATGAAGTGTTTCCAGCATGTAATGGGGTTGCGGAGACAGAGGACTGAGCTCAATGTGCTCTTAGATATTGGCCTGGCATGCAGAATTCTGCATCAAAAATGTGCAATTCCCCAAATACCATATAGGATCCAGGGTCTAGGATCCAGGGTTAATTTTATGATGACATTATCCAATACTTAAAGGGCAGCTGCAAAGAGGCTTTCTCTTCCCAAGGAGCCACATGGAGATGACAAGGGGCAATGGGTACAAGTTGCACCAAGAGAGGTTTCGTCTCGACATAAAAAAGAGATTTTTTTTTATGGTGAGAACAGTCAGTCATTGGAACAACCTCCCCAGGGACGTGGTAGAGTCCCCATCACTGGAGGGTTTCAAGATGTGATGGGAGAGGATGCTGGATAATCTCATCTCAGCTCCCCGTCCCACAAGAGGTTGGACCAGACGATCTTTTCAGGTCCCTTCCAACCGATGCTTCACTTTAATCATTCCTTAATATTATGATTCATTTTATTAGGATGTTTACAGAGACTAACGGGCTTTCAGCAGCCGCGAAAGCTTTGCCAAAATCACACCCAAGGCAATCGGCTCTAAAAGAGGAAACCCATCCTGCCCGAGCCGCCTCCCCAGCCCGTGCCCCCCCCACCCATCCTGCCTCCCCCTGCGCTCTGACCCGCGATGCTCCGCAGCATTAGGCTGCCAGTTGCAATTTGGTTATTCTGCTGTCAATTAATAACGGTTTGTTACCCGGCAGGCGGGTGAAACGGAGCTCCGCAGCGATCTCCCAGCACGCGCTTTGCTTTACCGGTGCTTTGCTTTACCAGTGGAGCTGCTTAAATACCTGGACAGGCTCTTGTGAGCTGATAAATATCAAGTGCTGTCGGTGCCTTGAAGGGCAATGGGAGACGGAGATAAAACCCACAAAAGCATTTACTCCCTTTGCCCAAATTCCAGCAGTTCAACAAATATCTCGCGAGGCCACTGAAAATCACGATTCTCTCCTCTCATTAAACGGTATTGCATGTTACTAGAGCAGAGTTAGAGATGGAAATCATTCAAGACTGAAAACCAGGAGCTGGGGAGGCAGTTTTCCTTGAATATTGTGATAACTGGCTGCTGAAGCCTACTTGGTGTCTAAGAAATGGCCAACGTGGCCGGGGGCGGGGGCATGGGCTGGGCAGGAGAGTTGGGTGCTGTCCCAGCTCCATCATTGCCATGCGGAGCCAACCTGCACCCCTATTTCCGTATATCAGCGCTGTGGCTACCCCCACTAAAACAGAAAAGAAAGCCCAACCCTGAACCAACTGAATTGTTTGGTTTTTTTTTTTTTTTTAGCTAACAGAGGAACGATGACAGTCTAAATTGTCGGGTTTACCGATTAGCAGTTATTTCACACGAAGTTAAAAAGGGGCTTTTCAATTTGTTTTCTTCTGTGGCACATCCAGGGTTTACAAAGGGCTGGAGTTTTTTTGTATGTGTTGATTCAAATATGGGTTTAAATGCAAAAAACCCTCTTTTGACGGTCTCAAAAATCTGATAGCCTGCTTTTCTCATACGGCGTTTTTTCTCAGCACAATTCATTATGCCAGTATCAGTCCTGCAGGATCCTGCCCGTTACTATGGTTATACTATATCCTACTACAGCTTTGCTTCTCAAATGCTCCTAACTCCGAGGGATTTTTTTTTTTTTTTTAACTATAACTCTGCCTGTTTCACTGCAGGTGATATTTTTCCTTTTTATGGGCTTTATTCGGAGAGGTCCTGAGCGCCTTCATCCCCACAGATGTGAACGTGACCCCGAGATGCGCTGTATTTCTCTCACACCTTTCCAATTGATGCTGCAGCAGCTAAATGAGTGCACAAACAAGGTCTTGGATAGCTCCTATTTACCTGGCACTGTGTGATCCAGAAAACACTTGCTCCAGTGAACTAGAATATTGATGAAGAGCAAAATGTACTTTTTTTTTTTTAATTTTTTTAAATGGAGACCATGCACCGTAAAATCTGTTTATTACTGCATTACCTTTGACCACGCAGAAGAACTGGTTTCTTCCTCTAAACGCTACGTTCGTTATTTAGGATGTCAGGGAGTCCATAATTTGAACACGCGAGCCTCTATTATACACAAAGCTAACATGAACGGCGGCCAACCTTGCTGAAGTCCACTAAGTGCGCAATCCATCACAACTGTTTAAAGCACAGAGAGAGGAGTCTGCTGCGAGTATTTTCAAACTATGCTCTGCAATGATTATTGGAAAAAAAAAAAAAAGGTAACTGGTACTCATCAGCTCTGCGATTTGAAGAAAAGCCCGCACAGGCTGGAAGCACACGTGCCTTTTCTGCAATACGTGAGGCCAAATCCCACGGCCAGGGAAGGCTGGAGAGGAAGCACAAGGACTGCGGGTATTGGCTGTGGGGAGATCTGATTGCGGCCGGTCAGGGCTTAAAGGGGGCCCAGAGGAAAGGGGGGGACAAGCTTTCTAGTAGGGCCAGCTGTGACAGGAAAAGGGGGGATGGCTTTAAACTCAGCCAGGGAAGGTTTAGACTGGATATAAAGAAGAAATTCTTTACAATGAGGGGGGTGAAACCCCGGCAGGGGGTGGGCA
>NW_009258662.1:761195-763666 GCF_000687185.1 Egretta garzetta
CGGGGCTCTGAGCAACCTGATGTGGTTAAAGGTGTCCCTGCTCCTGCAGGGGGGTTGGACTGGGTGACCTCTAGGGGTCCCTTCCCACCCAAACCATTCTATGATTCTATGATTGTTGGACAGGATTTTTCATCATGTTATTTGTCCAAATTTGAGATGGGCTTTTGCTGCAGATTGCGCTTCACAGCAAGGAGAAGCTTTCTTAGAAAGATTTCCCCAAATCTCTGATTAAACTAAGTCCCTTCTTACAGCATCACAGGTCAGAATCAGCCAATCTCTACCTTCATGCTTTCTCACGTCACGTAGGACATGGACTTAACAATTCATCTCTTTTTCTGTGTCCTTAGTGACCCCTGTAGACTGATGCTCACTCACGTACGAGACTACAGCTCATTTGTCCCACCAGAAACCAATTTTGCCACCATCAAGACAGCAGAATGTGACGAGATAACTACATATGAAAAGCTTTTTCCCATGAGAAATGCTCCGCTCAACCGCCTGCTCTACGTAGCCCAGATGAACTAGACTTGATGGTTATCATGACACTTCTCCCGTTCAGACATTTGCATAGAAAAAGGAAAAAAAAAAACCTGTTCTTTTTCACCTCCTGAATGCCTTAGGACTTTAGGAATATTTTTCAAGCTCCTTATTTATTTTATTTAAGCCTTCTAAGCCAGCCATAACGAGATCCAGCGGATGGGAGCTGAAGCTGGATCACACCAGAGCAGAAATTAGCTCTGTTGTATTAGAATAGAATAGAATAGAATAGAATTAGAATAGAATAGAATAGAATAGAATAGAATCGAATCGAATCGAATCGAATCGCCTGCTCTACGTAGCCCAGATGAACTAGACTTGATGGTTATCATGACACTTCTCCCGTTCAGACATTTGCATAGAAAAAGGAAAAAAAAAAACCTGTTCTTTTTCACCTCCTGAATGCCTTAGGACTTTAGGAATATTTTTCAAGCTCCTTATTTATTTTATTTAAGCCTTCTAAGCCAGCCATAACGAGATCCAGCGGATGGGAGCTGAAGCTGGATCACACCAGAGCAGAAATTAGCTCTGTTGTATTAGAATAGAATAGAATAGAATAGAATAGAATAGAATAGCATAGCATAGCATAGCATAGAATAGAATCGTCTAGGTTGGAAAAGACCTTTAAGATCATCAAGTCCAACCGTTAACCTAACCCTGTCACCCCAAACATCCCATTTTAAGAGTGAAGGTAATTAACCACAGGAACAGCTCCCAATTGCATGTGCTGGATTCTCCATCTCTAAGTCAAGCACAGGTGCTTTTCGGAAAGATAAGCTACATTCAAACTGGAGTTACAGACTTGATGCAGAAATGGGTCAAGTGGGTGAACTCCTATGGCTGATTATACTGGAGATGCATTGATTCTGATTTTGAGCTCAAATACATGCCATGGCAAAAGATGCCCAAGGTATGCTTAAAAACAACTAGCCAAAGAAAACCACCTTGCCACCCCAGAAGCTCTGACACAGAAATATCTACAAGCAGTGGCGTTTTCTTCTCCAGAACTAGCAATGCAATTCTGTCCCCCCAAAAGACACCGTAACTATTCAAATCTCCCAAATTCCCCAGAAAAAAATGGGAATTCTCAGCACATCACCTCTTAGCCAGTGCCCGGGAGCTTGCCAGCATGCCAAAACAGGGAACGGATTCAGCGGGTCCATCCTGCTGGAGATGAACCATCAGCAGAAGCCACTGAGCAGCCCCTGCCAAGGTGGTTCTCGCCTCCGAAAACACGCTGCTGTAAATCACAGCCACGGGACTCGATGTATCTGCTTGAGGAGACGTCTTTCCATAGTCTTCAAACAAACAGGCATCCCCAACACCAAGCAGGCTGCTAACTCAGCGTCGTTACAAGCTTAAAAAGCAGGATATATAAAAGCTAACACTTGGATAAGGATTTTCCTCCATTTATTCCCATCGCACGTCCACGTGTGCAGTGCGGGAGACGAGCAGAGAAGGAAAAATTAGGTTGCACACAAGGGAAAGTTTGTGACAGTCCAATCTTCCAGCCTTTAGATTACTCTCCCATCAGAGGCACTGGCACTTGAGACATTTAAATCTTCACTGAATGAATGATACAGTAGTAACTGGATAATAAGGAATACCGCTGCCTTGGCAGGGAGATGGACTGGATAACGTAATAGGTCTTTTGTATCTCTCACTTCTCTGATCCTGCTGAGTTCTGTAGCTATTATTAAAGGCATTTTTTAAGGTATTTTAATTTACTTCTCTAAATGGATTTCCATTCATTCACTCTCACCAAGTGAATGTTGTCAGGGACATTAGCAGCATGATAAAATAGCTGCAGCTTCATGCTGGTTTTAATGTGTTACATACACAAGAAAAGTCATTAGCTCTTACCCTTTAATATACCCTCTTTACTGCTGCATAACTGTTTATCACTCAAAAGTGCCAGGCACAGGCCACGCTCT
>NW_009258662.1:763725-781571 GCF_000687185.1 Egretta garzetta
TTCAAGCACGGTTCGTCCGGCAGGAGCTGAAAAGCTCGTCCCTGACATTTTCAGCCCCCCTTGAATATTCCCAGAAGTGGCTCTTCTTAGGATTTTACACAACTCTCCCAATTACAGGTAAACTCATGGCAAGGTGATGATTTATTTCCCATGTACTGAGTGGCAGGTTTCTTTCTCCTTTGTAATATCTGCTCTAGAACATCATTAGCAGCTGCAAGACGACACAAATTGAACATGGGCCGTGAAATTAATGATGCTCAGAAGCAGGCCATCAATTTGCAGAGTGAACCTCGTTTTTTAAGAAACGTTTTCATATGGCTAGCCCAGTTTGGAGAATAAGAGCGATCTGTGTTATTTTTATGAATACTCTATGCACTCTGAGCTCTATTTTCTTCAGTCTCAGAGCCCCAGCATTTAAAGCCTACTTACCTATTAAAAATTTCTCGCTAGAGAGAGGGCATACGCATGCCCCACGTGGAGGAGGGATGCTCCTGGGAAGATGCAGTGACCACAAGGGCAGCTGGCTGATGCAGAAACAAAAGCAATTGAAAATAATGGAGAAGGGCTTAGCAGGACTGAACCCCTAAAAGAAGATGATAGTGTGTCCCAGGATTTACGGTGTCCATGTGGACACCAATGCCAAGACTGTAACTATGACCTAAATGAGACAAGAATTAATGAAAATGCAAAAGATGGCTAGAAACAAAATGGCCAAATAAATACGTGAACCACGTGTTGAGGCATAACACAGCTCTAAGAGCAAACCCAGGGGGAATTTCTGGAATCAGAAAGAGGCCATTTCACAGAAATGACAAGACCATTTGTCAGCTTTTGGAACAAGAGTCTACAAGCTTCATTTGTAGGGTTAAATTACAATGCCGAGAGATAAGACCAACGTCACTAATGGGTTTCTAGAAGGTAACACCCAATATAGGGGGGATCCTGAAAGACACAGGTCACTCACATCTCACCTTAGAGCACTGCAGTTCACATTTTTTGTCTCACTCTTCATTAAATCAACTACAATTAATGTGATTAAGAACTCTATATTATCGAAAGTAATCCTTGGGAAACACCAGGACAGTGCAGAGGCCCTACAAGAGGGTCCAGCTCACTACATGCAAGGGATTCAATTCCTACTGAGACATTTCAGAAGTCTATATTAAGATTGGCAGCTGAATTTACTGTATTGTTTTCTCTGGCTTGACTTTATAAGCCAGCAGAGATGAAAATGCAGGTAAATCGCAGGATGGAATATGTTTCCTTTTCCCAGAGGCAGCTGTGAAAAAACAGTCGACCAATGCAGGCTTGTTTAAGCACCCTCAACTAGTTAAAAAAGCCTTTTTTTCCCCCCTAAACAATAGTTTGGAGTTCATCTCTACGTGATCCTTTTCTAAATGCGGGGACTAGAGAGTAAAGAAGAGAAATCTCAAACATTCCAAAATGTTTTTAAAGGTCACCTACCAGGAACCAACCTGAGATGGATTTTTGCAACTCAGCAGCTGTATTTTTGCTAAGACCCTCACTGTATTGGTTTTATTGAGAACTTGTTGCCACACATAATGTAGCCCTGTGCACACAGGGCTGGACATCACTGTTGACAGCTATGACTGATGGACCACATCACCAGCCACCGGCTCCCAGAGAGCTGCCCTCAAGTTGGAGCTCTTGGATTCTGCAAGCTAAGGTTGATCTTCACTTTAAAGGGAAAAAAAAAAAAAATATTTATTAGGGGAATTTACACTCCAATGCACGCAAGAGGCCAGAGATGGCCAAAGGATGACAATTTGGTTTCACAATAACTTCTGATGGTTCTAACTTAGGTCACCCCCAATAGAATGGGCAAAATCAAGACCTTTTCCACATTTGCATTAGGACAGACCTGTGCTGAAATGCTATTTATAGACAAAACTGATCTCTGCCTGTCTCAGTGGTTAGGAAACAAAGGAGAGAAATTTTTCTCCTAGACCATTTAGTCAGCAGAATTACTTGAACTTGGATGTCTTATTGCCCAGGCCAATGCTCTAACTACTAGACTCTTCAGGACAAGCGCGACGTTGGACTCCTCAACCCTGATTTCCTTTGCTTCCAAAGGAATTCAGACAAATACATTGCTGGTATGGAGAAATCACAATACAAGTCAGCAAGAAAATGCCTCCCAACCACCTCCAGACATAACCTTAGTAGTGCTGAGGTCTTCTCAGCACAGCTTCCCCTGCTCCCCCTCCCAGGTACAACTAAATAAGCAAAAGTCAGAGACACTAGGAAATGAGAGGCAACATACTTGAGGTGAAAATTAAAACACATCTATGTCTCCACACGCAAATAGAATCCAAATATCCTTAGTCTTGTGAACTCTTAATTTTATAAAATCCTTGGCATTATGCAGAGCTTCCTAAGTTGGAAGCTACAAAAGGATCAATTGTCTCATAGAATCATAGAATGTTTTGGGTTGGAAGGGACCCCTAGAGGTCATCTAGTCCAACCCCCCTGCAGTGAGCAGGGACACCGCTAACTAGATCAGGACACCGCTAACTAGATCAGTCTCCTCTCAGAGAAAAGCTCTATAGTTTCATTTATTCCCTTTGTTTACTTTTCTGCATTTAGTCTTGCGGCACGAGCAGGGTTTGAGTTGACCAATTTAAGGGCGACTCTGGGTGCCCCCATATAGCACTGGAGCCCAGCACCAGTCCAACAGGGAAGATGTAGCGTTAAGTGCTCTGCCAAAAAAGCACACAGAGGAGAAAACTCATACGTTGCACATGACGGTATCACTTGTGATTTATTCAATAAATTAAGCCTTATGTTCTACACATCAAAGACTAAGGAGATCACAGGTCTGTCCCTGGATGTCCCCAAAGGATTATTTTGAAATTCCTCATGCATGGAGATTGCGAGCAGCTCTCTCCAAGTATCCGACAGCTTGTATTAACATTGCATTAATCAAAACTGAGTGACCACTTAAAACCCCTGGAGATTCAGGTCTGACAAACTCTTCTGCTCGGGAGGTGGGAGAACAGCCAGCACCAGCCTTGCTTCTTGCGAGGCCAAGTAGCAAATTACAGTGAGACTGGCAGGCTGGGTGCAGAATTTAAACACTACTAAACCACTATTTTCTCCTCGTCGAACAAAGCTACTTGCCTCTTTTTGACTCAGACCCCACCTGATGACAGGTCCAACTGTGGGACCATTTCTGAAGCAGGATGCTTCCAAGCACGAGCCACGGTGTGAGGATGGAAACTGAGAAAGCCGTATTCTGGCATCACACTTTTGTGGAAGCAGTGATGAATCTGGAAAACGCTGTTAAGCCTGCAGGACATTTTCCCTTTCAGGCCAACCATCTCCAGTAGGAAAGGTTGGCCGCACCAGCTTAAACCAGTGTGGAAATGGGATCACTTGGATGTTTGCAGAGAATCTCATAGATGGGGGCACAGCTACCGCCAAAGCAACTTTCCTCATCGTATTCACATAGAGAGGGATGGAAAAAGAAAACCTCTCAGAGAGCTCCATCTAACACCTTTCAACATAAAACAAGGTCTGGATGGGGGCCAAGCTCTGTGATAAATATTTGTGTTAGGAGCCAGCTGCACTGTTTGCCCGGCACCGTAACATCAAATGTCATGTGTTGAGGAACACTCCTATAGATAAACCTTGAATTACACGTCAGGGGAACCCTTACTTCATCCAACTTTGTCCTCTCCCCCTTTCACAACCACAATACCCAGGCTGACAAGACCCCAACTACACTGCTCTGGTATTTTATCACGGTCTGCCTACAGCCCTCTACATTAATCCCAGAACCCAAACCAAACTCAAAGCAAAAAAGCATTCTGTTGCACTTCACAGTTTCCCACACTACGTGATGAATATTTCTACTCCTTTGAGCTCCCTGCAAGGAGCAAAAAGAACTAAATGAACTACTCAGCAGTTTAGCAACCATCTGCTCATAACTCAGGAATTCCATCCTAGCAAAGAAACGCAGAGCCCTGCACAACCGCGAAATCCCGCTTGCAAAAGACAGCAAAAGGGCAGTGAAAAAGAAGTTGTCTTTTCCCCCAAATCGCATTCTTGGAGGGGGAAGAAAAAAAAAAAAAAAAAAAAAAGAAGATCAAATTGGGAAATGAAAGACCCACTGGGTCAGCTTATTAGGAGAGATGTCTAATAACAGCGGAGATGCCATTGTTCAATTCCCAGCCAGAGCGGGCAGAGCGGTAATGAGCAATCCTGCTCAGCAAATGGTCTGGATGATACTATAGATCTTCCCTTCCCATCTCGAACTTGTGTATCATTTCCTGACAGTCCCATCTCCTCTTCCAAGCAGATGGCTCCCTACAGTACGTCTTTAAGAGACCTCCCAGGCAGTTATGGATGGCAGAGAATGAGCATTTTGTTTTATCGCTTGCTCATACATTATTTTCCCCGCGCTAATGACAGTCAAGTTATTGTCCTGTGAATAAATCCATTTAGGCCTCGCAATGTTGGCTGCGAGTGAGAAGGAGAGGCAGCAGAGGAAGCCAAACTTGGCACCAGCAGAGCACAGATACAGTCATCCACAAAACATTCATCTATTAACCAAACAGCGGCATTTCCAAACCCAGCAGGGTCACAGTGGAGCCCTGCTGGGAAACAGAAATTAACTCCGAATGGAGATAATTTGTCTCTTGAATGTTGTCATATTTGCAAGATCTCTCTGGCAATGCCGTGCTGCTACGAGGAGCGATATTGCCGACAAGTGAACCAGATGAAATGCGAGCTTTATCGGGAAGCCAGGTGGCACTCAAGATCACTCGTGCCGTCTTTCTGCCTCGGAGTAGGGTTTTGAATGCAAAGAGAGCGGAGGAGAAATTTTTCTTTGACAGCAAGATGTTGTTGCAATTAAGGGCAGTAGATTTGATTCAGTTCTACATAGAAGGAGCAAATTAAAGTAGCTCAGTTACTACCAGGCTACTACTCAGTTACTGCTTGCTTGGTTTTTTGTTTCATTCCCATGCAGGAGAAACATTTCTCTTCTTATCCAGTAAAAGCCGTGGCCAGGTCTGATGGGGAACACGCATTGGATGTGCAGAAGCAGTGAAAGTGTTGAAAAAATGGGACACCCATCCCACTAGGAGATTGGACAGGGCAGGAAGCAGTTAGACATTTTGGGACTGCCACCGGGCAAAAGAACATGGGAATTCCTGGAGAGCGAAGAGTCATTTTAAATATGAAGTGCTTAGAAGGGGAGATGCATTACTGTAACACAGGGTCGATCCGCATTTATTCCACTCAAGCAGCACGAAGCAGGCTGATGAATGTGGCTGTATAATCTCTGCAAAAAGGAATTTCCTTAACTCCCACCAGGTGAAGAGCAAACTAAATACCCCTGAGAATTAATTATTTTATTTTTTGGCCAAACTGTATTCACAAGCTTTCTTCTCTCAGCAGAATCTGTTGCTACAGAGCACCCTGTCTGATAAAGGGAGGAAATTTTCCCAAAATGTCCAACTGTGAGAGCAGTCAGGCCAAGCTCTGTTTTTCAAGAAACCAACCCCACACCTATGTTGGCAAATTTTGCAACTTGCACATCAAGAGAAGCCACAAGCTGGAAGATTAGAGCTGGATGGCACCAAGGATGAAACCTTCTTCTAGTGCAAGACTTCTGCTCCTAAAAACCACCAGCATGGCCTTCACAGGCTGCAAAGAGGTTCTCACAGTTGGCTTTCTGCAGGGTGAAGGGTACTCTTGATGATGGACCACACAGCAACATATAGGTAAAAAATTATTCCACTGCCACTTTTCAGACAGCCTGAGAATGCCTATGCCGTGTGTTAATTCAGCATCTTGATGGACAACCATGGATTGAATCAAGTAGCACAAGTGATACAGCAAAGACTTTCTGTTGTCCTGTGCATACAATCTTGTTGTCCACAACTAGGGGGGTGTCATGTCTAATCAAAATGTCCTTTCTCACTCTCTCTTATTTGTCTCCAGGGTGAGCTGGTTCAGTGCAGACAGCAAAGCCTATGAAGTGCTGCACAACCACACCTGGCAGCGAAGGCAGGAGAATGTGCACAGCACATTCATCACCCCATGTCAGAGAAACCTCTTCCTCACTCCTGTGTCCCATTCGCCCTTCAGCCATCTCACTCACCGACACACCTTCAGCTTGAAGGAATTCAAAGGCGGAGAGTGTTTCCTGACAGACCTCAAGGAACAGAAGTAGGTGAGGTCAAGTGCTCAAGGTGATCCTGAATAGTTCAGTTATCACAAAAACAAAGCATTCCGTTGCCCAGAGAGGTGGTGGAGGCCCCATCCCTGGAAACATTCAAGGCCAGGTTGGATGGGGCTCTGAGCAACCTGATGTGGTTAAAGGTGTCCCTGCTCCCTGCAGGGGGGTTGGACTAGATGACCTCTAGGGGTCCCTTCCAGCCCAAAACATTCGATGATTCTATGATTCTTACCACCGAATATGGAAGTCCTTCCAAACCATGGTTGCTAAGACAACTCTTTGTGACCAAGAAGTTGGAAATGGCTTATAATAAGCCTGAGTCCTTTGAAAAACAGCTCAACTTTATGCTAAATAAATACAGGCCTCTGAAAAGGTTTCATTGGTCCACTCCTTAAGAAAAGAATTACTAAAATTAAGTCCCAGAGAAAGACGCAAAGTTTTGGATCAAAAATTGGCCAAGAGCCAGCCAAAAGTATTGCCTCTAAAAATCACAGAATCATAGAATCATTTAGGTTGGAAAAGACCTTTAAGCTCATCAAGCCTGACTGTTACCCTAACCCTGCCATCCCACCTCTAAACCCTGGCCCTAAGCACCTCGTCTGCCTGGCTTTTAAATCCCTCCAGGGATGGGGACTCGACCCCTTCCCTGGGCAGCCCCTTCCAGTGCTTGACAACCCTTTTGGTGAAAATTTTTTTCCTGATGTCCAACCTCACCCTGCCCTGGCACAACTTGAGGCCATTTCCCCTCATCCTATCGCCCGTTACCTGGGACCAGAGACCAACCCCCACCTCACTACACCCTTCTGTCAGGAGGTTGCAAATATCCCATTTGCAATTGAAGAAGATTGTCTTAAGCCTCTGTATCAAATCTTCTGCTGGTTAATTTACTCATTACTGAGCTGCAGAAAGGCGGAGTAGCTCTGAGCAGATGCATTTGCAGATGACTCCAAGTTACCTACACCACTGCAGCATCAAGGGACAGATGGCGAAGTTCAGGTGGACCAAACTCAGCAGCCTGCATGAGCAGGCACTGATAAACAGCCTCGAGTATTATTATTGCTTGGAATTAGAGGAATAGTAAAGCACTAAAGCAATATACATACCCTTCAACAGGAGCTATGGGGAATGAAAGCCTGGCTGCTTTGAAGGCAGACTTAATATGTTTATGAAAAGCAGATTATATGATGCTGTGCATCTGATGGCAGGGACCGGGACTTCATGACCCGAGAGGTCCTTAAGCACTGTGCTTCTAAATCCAGCCTAGAGGGAAAATATCAAACCTATTTTCACACCTCGCTGGACTCTAAATTAATTACTGGCAATTTGAAACTGAAACAAGCAAATAGTTTTTTATTTGCCGCGTAATGAGAGCTCAGAATTCACTTACACGGGAGTTCGTGATTAGATTCGGCGACGGGAGGTATCAGGGAGGCACGGGTTTCGGCAGCATTCACAACGGGGCTGACCGTTTACACATCTATCAAGACAATCCAGAGCTGTCAGACTTAATGTGATTTGGAAAGGATATTGCACGCAGCATTTAGGGACCGAGCTGAGCTATCCGAGACCCTGATGAAGCCTAATGAATAGGGAAGATTTCCCGCAGTCTATTTTATTTATTTATTTTTTACAACAGGCTCCAACAGCACTTCTTGCTGACCATGCCCAAGATGGAAAGGAAGGTTGGGTAGGTCTTCTTACGGTAGCTTTTCCGTTCCCCAAATTTCTACGTCTAGAAAAGAGTCAAAGCATAGACAACATTTTTACAGCACCACGTTTGCCATACAAATATGCCGGCTGTCCAAGCCACGGGGCCAGAATAAAAAATCATCTCTTAAAAGTTCAGGGGCTGAAGAGGAGTCAGCAGGAGGACACAAATCTGACAACCTTCAACCTGGGATATATGACAGCTCTGATTTTCCGAGGAGACAAGTGCCCTGCTCCCACCAATGGCATGTAGGAGCGCAGGTGTCAAAGTCTTCAGGGGCTCAGAGAGTTGAGGTGGTGGATTAAAATTAGATGGCCAAGCCATTTCCTCCACCCCACTCGATAGCATGATCTAGGGGTATCTCACCCACCTGTGAATCTTCTCCCAAGCCTTCACAGCATTCCACATCTTATGTTAAGGTAAACTGAGATCAGGGCATGTCTGCTTGAAAATATCATGGAAACCAGAGTTTTTCAGCAAGTGATTCACAAGTGGATCAGATATCCTTACCTTTTCCAGCAACAACCATTGAAGGGACAGGGCAGATGGCTGGAAGCAGTAAGTCATTCAGCCATGTAATTTTAATTTGCTGCCGCACGTTTATTAGAGCTTTCAGAAAATACTGGCCCAATCTGCACTGTCATAAGTGATACTGAATTTTAAAACTCACAGGAGGTAATGTAAGAGAATATAAGGCACATTTTTTCTGAATAACATCAGTACGATAGAAAATGTGAGAATGACCACAAGGAAGCTCTGCTGCGTTAAGACTATATTGGGTAGACACCATTGCTGCGGGAAACACCCCTGGTCAAGTAGGCTTTCTAGAAGACAAAGAAAGAAAGGAGAAAAAAGCCCATAAGCATCAATATGATAGAATTACAGCTTGCCAGATTTTTTTTAACTTTTCACATCACCCCATGCCATTGGAGACACGGGCCCAGGCAGGCAGGTGGGTGATTTCATTAGTAGGGTACAGTCCCGCACTGGCCAGGCTCTTGGCCAGCTTCTCAGTGATGCCTAATCTGCTCCAAGAACATGTTTTTGTGTCCCTCAAGGTCCTCCTGAATACACTTCCTTCAGATCTGAAGACTCCGAGGGTGATCCTGGGTCCCCCTTGGAGACCAGCAGAGCCACAAATGCTCTGGGGGAACGCGAACAGAACCCACAGCTTTTTAAAAATAGTTTGGTTCTAATAAAATCAGAAGAACTGAAAACAAAACGCTATTCTCTCTGACACAAACCCAACATCAACAGTTTCATAAAATAAGTGTTTTCTACAGCTGCACCTAAATTTTATTGACATGTTAATAAACACATTAAATAATAATCACTCTGAACGCCACAATTCTGAAAGCCCACCTCTGTCAGTCTGTGGTTACCAAAAATGTAGCCCCATTAACTGTAATGTATTCAATCTTCTTTTGCTGACATGTTTGACTTAAATGTGAAGGATGTATAGGAGACACAGAAATCTCATTATCCCTGTGTTAAATGAATGCAAGTGCTCATGAAAATATTGCTTATAGACGTGCTTTGGGCAAACCTTTGCTTGGCATGCACCACCAGATTCATCTACCTTCATCTGCCAACACACCTTAGTCTTGAGCTACAGATCTTCAATCGTTTGAGCCTTCAGCTGTCCCAATATACATCAGTTCAGAGCTGAAGCGCTGTGTCTTCCCCATCCCTGCCTGCCCAGGGTACCAGCACCCAGCCCCAAGCATCCCCACCACACTCTACCAATGGGTTTTTTAAAATCGTAATTTAATAACCCCTTAAGAGTAGATGTCACTCATGGCACTAGAAGATTTATTTTTTTTGCTTAAAATCTCTCCTTTTGGGGGAAACCTTCAACAGAAAGGTTTTTGAGCCATCCTTAGGGACATTTGCTTAGGGCCATGGGTTAGTGGTGGGATGGCAGGGTTAGGTTAACGGTTGGACTTGATGATCTTGAAGGTTTTTTCCAATCTAAATGGTTCTATGATTCTATGATTCTATCCCTGGAATTGGGAAGACTCAAATGGCAACATCATGAACAGGGTTGCAATCAGGCACTTACACAAATATACGGTCCCTTCTCATCTCTCCCCTAAACTGAAACCAAAACCCTTTAAGCCTCTCCAATCTGTTCCAAGAACTGCGTAGCCCTATAGCCACCACCGACACACACGTCCCTTCCCATTTCCCCATGCTGGCGATAGGCAAAGCTGCTTGTGAATGCTGGAAATGGGACAAATCCTGATGTTTGCCTTTGCAGACCTCCTTAGCTAAGGAAAATTCAGTGAGCGATGGTGGAGTAAACTCTGAATCAAGCAAGCGAGGGTTTCACCCTGTGTTGTGACCCTGCATATCTCGCCCAGAACCAATTTATAAAAGTCACCCAAGAAAAATGGTGCTAATCCATTTACAGCAAAGTACACAAAAGGCCCCAAAAGGGTCAGCCGAAAGCATGCTCTTATTGACCAGGTTCCACTGGCCTTACCTAAATATTCCCACCATCCGTTTAATAATTTGCTGTGCCAAAGATATCTACGTTTGAAGACAGTAGAAAAGAGATTTGAGCATTTTCCTGCAATAACTTGGAAACATAAACATATTTTTAAATGCTCTTGCGTTTCGTTCCTGCAGCAGGACTCTAAAATTGATTGAAAAAGCAATTACAGTATTCAAGTTTTCTCTGCTCCTTCTAATTTCATTTTGCTTTCCTAAGAGCACGGTACACAAAAATAAATGAGGAAGGATGCTGGAGGCTTCGTGCGATCATAAAGTGATGGGAAAGCGAAGAGAGAGCAGATATGGACAGTTACGTGATTGAAAAGAACAGATCACAAAAGCGAAAAATACTTTAAATTGCAACTTGACTGCTATTTTTACCATGATAAAGGTGCTTAAAAATGGACCTCTCCTGCTTTATTATGCAATTAAATGAAAAAATAATTTTGGGGCATGAACTAACTCTCGTAACAAATGACCTTTAAGTTTAATTATTGCGAGGCTATGGGTCCAGCAAGCAGTTGTAGACTTAGCGTTGTCTGACATGTTCAGCGAGGTGGGAGATGAGGCCGGGGAGAGGCCCTGGATAGCTAAAGGCATGCTCTGGAGAGGATGTTCTCATTGAAAGTCTGCCCACAAAAGGCTGTCAGCACCCAAATACTGCCCTTCTCCACTCCTGCCTCTGGAAATTTGCCTCTGTTCCTCCCCATCACCTCTGGATGTCAATCCCCAAAAGCAAAAATTTAAGGATAGATCCGCAAGGATAGTGAAACACTGGGAGGGTGGTGAAACACTGGAACGGGTTGCCCCAAGAGGTAGTGGAGGCCCCATCCCTGGAAACATTCAAGACCAGGTTGGACGGGGCTGTGAGCAACCTGATCTGGTTAAAGGTGTCCCTGCTCCTGCAGGGGGGTTGGACTAGATGACCTCTAGGGGTCCCTTCCAACCCAAAACATTCGATGATTCTATGATTCTATGCAAGCTTCTGCCACAATTTTTTTTCTTGAGTTGGACCTTGTCGACACTGACCTGCTCCATGAAGCCACCGTCAGAACATCAACCAAAGTAAAATCAGCTCTTTTTACCCAGGAATGCATGCAACCCGAAGTCATTACCTTAAATTAGATGCAAAAAACCCCAGACAAGCTGATTTTGACCTGAGCTTGTACAACAAACTCCACTGTCAAGCTGCTCTATAAATACCAGCTCCTTGCCTGTGCTGCCATTAACCTTCCGACTGGCTGTTTCCCAAGTTCCCTTCCATTCCTCCCGAGTCCAGTGCAAAAAGAGAAAGGGTTATCTCACAACCTGGACCTAGAGCTGAGTTTTAGCAGCCTCTTAAAAAAGTTGAATGAGCAAAATACAACAATGGTGGGGATGGGATCTGAACAGCTTCCTTGGCCAGACATGCTCTACTCCATCCCGGCCACTACACTGCTGCCTGCTTTTGTGTTGTGTCCTCCTCTGGCATCAACACAAATCTTGAATATGTCACTTATCTACCTCCAGTATAATTATTTCAGGATTTCTATGATTTCTTATGCATGGAAAATCCCCCACTGGCCAGCCAGGTCATCCCCACCTTCATTCAACTCTCTCCTGAAGCCGTGTGCTACCACCATACCTGCAAGAAATGAGGCAACTAAAGAAGGCAAGTAAGGAATAATCTATAAATAACGTTAAATTATGTCATGGCTACAAGTTACAGCCAGGCACTGGGGGTTTAGGGAAGGAAAAGGGGAAGGGGCAATGACGTGTACCAACTCCTGCAAAAGCAAGAGGTCAACTACAGATCTGGTACTGGAAGCTGAGGTTGGTGTGGACGGTATTGGTTAGTGGAGGTAGACTGGACTTAAGAGAGTATTTCCTTGAAGCCACCCTACGCCTTCAAGAGCTGTTTGATTATTAAAGGCAAAGCAAAAGAGCAAGTGCAATGGAATAAACCTAGAAGAAAAACCCAAAGCCTGTCAAGAAGCATGTTTTTCACCACCACAGTAAGCTCACGGGAAGATGCTCCCCTGTCATTATTTCATTACATCAATTTCAACACTTGCTAACCTATTAGAAGAAAAACATTTAAAATAATTTTCCTCATCAGAGGGAAAACAACCTCTCTCATTACCTAAATATGGAGCAGTGCCAAATGATACAGGGTGGAAATGCGCTTTAAAAGAAAAAAAGCCAAGCTGATACCCACATAAAAACACTGAAAGAGGAGTTTGGGGAAACAGATTGCACAGAAGTGAGGGTGGCTCAAACCTGCCCACCACTGAATCTTTGGAGAAGAAGATCTCAAGGGGGTTCAAATCCTCACATCTACTCCAATGACAACCTGCCAATACCATCAGCACGCATTTCCCCTCTTCCTTCCTCCACTGTTCACAGCTCAGTGCCTTCGGGCTCAAGCTCAAGCTACCATAAGTAAATAAATAAATAAGATAAAATATATAGATATACATATTTTTGACCATTTTTGGAAGGCTGCCGCAGATCTGGCATCACTGTCTGAGCCCTGCCCCAAACTTTTCTGTTCCTATTCATGTATAAAGGCGTTGGAGCGCTAACTTAGCTGCAGATTATCAAGAGATTTTGCTTTCTCAGCTCCATTAGGGCATTTTATTTTTTTTTTTTAAGATTATAAATACATGTCAGGCTAAGACCAATGTTCAGCAAAAGTGAAGGTGCTGTTGAATGTCGTCTTCTCTTCAAGGCTGGATTGTTTTATGTTCAAGAGATCTTATTTCCATTATATCAAAAAGAGTTTATTTGTGAAGCTCACATCTTTCCAGAGTCCCAAACGTACCTGCCTGAGCATATTAACTCCTGGGTTAAACTCTTTGCATTAGCTCACTGTCAACTCAACATTTGGATTTGAAAGTCTTGCTCTCCTTCTCAAAACTTCAACCAGCAATTTTTATCTCCAGTGCTATGTTCCTGGTGAATTACTAACGTAAAAATTAGCAAGAATTGTTCCTCCTCACTTGAAACCTGACTTGGTGAAAAACAGCTTTCCTGGTGATCTTCAGCCCAGCTGTGAAATGCAATGCCGAATGCAATTAAGAGATGCACATGTTACCGGTTTGAAGCCACGATACAGAAACTTCAGTATGCATTTATATACACACAGGCAATTCATTTCAATTAAACGAGATTTTGTTGGCTTGACAAACCATGCAAGTGTTGCCAAATTATTTTTAAGAACCTTAAAGACCAAGTAAGCCTTGATACCCTCCAGCTATTTGTTGGTTTACACTCAACAGCGGGTAGGTCTTGCTTGCCTGAGTCCATTTGTCATGGATATTCCTCCCTGATCTAACAGCAGGTTCTTATTTTCAGAGCATCAGCTGTTTAATCTTAACCTCTTCTCTCTTTTCCTCCCTTTTTTTGTGGTGTTTGTTTTTTTTTTTGGATAGTTCAGAGTAGAGTCTCTGCTTTGTGGCGTGGCGATTGCTCTAAGTCCCGTCCCTTGCCCCTTCCAGTGGTTATTGGCAGATGGTTCACAGGAGGGGCTAAAAAGCATCAACATGGCCAGAAGCATTTGATGTTGCTCTGAGCAGGGACATTTTTTAAATGTAGCGTGGTCCACTGATTTGAAGAGGCAATGATAATTAGGAAGCCATGGGCTGTTGGTCACTCTTTGATAGTCCTTTCGTTAACTCTTTGAGGAGCCCATCCAACACCCGCATCTCTGTTGTGGTATAAACTCTCCTACATGCAAAAGCAAAAAAATGCACCTGTCTTTCTAAAGCATGTCACTAGTCCCCAAGCCCTACCAACGTAAGAATCATTATTATTGTTATTACTACTACTATTTGCTTTGCCAGTCTTGTAGAGTTCAGACTGAGCACTAGAGATGAAATCTGGATGACGTTCTGGCGGCTCCTATGCACACTCTTGCAGGTTGTGATTGGCTTTACGGACCAGAAGACAAGCACATCTCGGACACAAATTCATCAGGAAGAACTAGGAATCAAATCCAAATCCCCAAATACCAAGCAATATTAAAAGGAATGATTCTGAATGTCAAAATGTTGCTTTTAACCCAGCAGGAGTGCAAGAATAAGGTGCAGAGTAAATGGTCAATGTCGGCTGTTACCAACAGCATGGGAATGAGAAAAAGAGCTTTAAATGGAGAAGGAAGCAAAAGCAGAAGAGCCACCTTTCAGATGCAGCTGTGTTTTGAGAGGGTCTCTACAATGAGTAGCCAACCTGGGAATGGATTTCTCCAAACATTTCTTCCAAACCTACATCCCTACAAGTCCACACGTGCAGCTATTACACCACAGCACCATCTTCTGCCATTGCCGACTAGGACCCAACACCATTCCCTGATGGTTTGCAGACCACGTTTTATTGTATTGGTGGCAATGCAAACAGCAAAGCCAAAATGTTTCTATTTAGAGGATGGGAAATGGTTCTTCAAGTAACTCTAGGAAGACTCAAACCACACAGAGTTTTAATTTCAGATCAATGGCTTGACTAGCACCAGGATGAGCGCCCTAAGACACCAGCCCGTGTACATGTTTGCAGTTTATACTGGGACAGCCTCACTAATTTGAAATGTCTAACTAGGAGAACGGTAACTGATAATATTTTTCATTTTGTGGCCGATAAAGTGCCATAGAAAACAACAGAGCAGGAATTAAATATGAAATGCCATGCTAATACCGAAGAGGGGTGTTCAACCTCTCACCAACCTGCCCTTAACAGTTTCTGACACCACTCTTAAATGAGAAAAAATACAGTTAAGCAGAGAAATCTCAGTGCCTTTTGCCAGAAGTGCCTTGGAGCTCCCTTAGAGGCTTTGAATGTTTGGTTTCCTTCATTTTCAAGTCTGTTTTTCTTTTAATTGTATGCGACTCAAGAGGTTATTGAGGCTGATGCTATTCATGCGAACAGCAGTCGGATGCAGCTGAGTGACCGTATCTTTTTCTGTCCTTTAATGTTTGAAATGACTGACTACAGACATTATTTAGAGCTAATGGGATAGATCTCATCTCACTGGCACTGGAAGAAATCCGGTGTAACTCCATTGACTTCAAGGTCAGCCGAGATCGGAATCTAGGATACCATCTTCACAAATTCAATGCTTTTCAATTCTCTCTTCACTTTACCTTTTCCAGCAGCTATAATCAGCACCTAATTAATTAAAATAGAACACAGCCCCAGGGCAGGGTTCTTCGGTAAAGTTGTATTATTTTACTCTATTTTCACTCCACGTAGCAGTTTACTTTACAGAGGCACAAGGTCCCTGAATATTTTAATTAAAGAGCCCATCCTGATGGTTTAAATTCCCCAGGGAGTCCTGGCTCAGGCCCGTAATGACGTGGGGCTGCAGGACCTGGTATCACCCAACAGTTTTACGGTGGTTTCTGCTGGGACAGAGTTAATTTTCTTCCTAGCAGCTGGTATGGTGCTGTGTTGTGGATTTAGTACCAGAAGAATGTTGATAACACCCTGATGGTTTAGTTGTTGCTGGGTAGTGCTTAGGCTGGCCAAGGACTTCTCAGCTCTCAGCTCTGCCAGGGGCATGAGAAGCTGGGAGGGGACACGGCCAGGACAGCTGACCCCAACTGGCCAAAGGGCTATTCCATACCATATGACGTCATGCTCAGTATATAAGCTGGGGGAAGAAGAAGGAAGGGGGGGACGTTGGGAGCGATGGCATTTGCCTTCCCAAGTCACCGTTACGCGTGATGGAGCCCTGCTGTCCTGGGGATGGCTGAGCACCCGCCTGCCCATGGGAAGCAGGGAATGAATTCCTTGTTCTGCTTTCTTGTGTGCAGCTTTTGCTTTCCCTGTTGAACTGTCTTTATCTCACCCCACGAGTGTTCTCACTTTTACCCTTCTGATTCTCTCCCCCATCCCATTGTGGGGGGAGCGAGCGAGCGGCTGCATGGGACTTGGTTACCGGCTGGGGTTAAACCATAACAAAAGCTTTTACCCTCTGTACGGGGAAGTTCACGGAAGTAAAAATCACAGCACAAAAGCAGATCATTTGCCCAAAAAATGACCATTCTGACAGCTTTGTGGGCATGAGGGAAACTTTTTTTATTTTTTTGCAATGCAAAGGGGGTCTATTTACACATTAGGAAGAGGGGAAACTTTTAATTTACTGCCTTCTCTCAATTCTTCCGTGTGTCTTTTCGAGAGCTATTAACCTTTAAACTGCTAGCAAAGTTTATACACTCTAGCAAGCACCTTTCTCTCTGCCAGTGGAGGGGAGGAGGGGAAACCTACCCTGCACGAAGGAATACTCTTGATTGCAGCCCCTCTGCATCTGTTTTTCATTTATTTTTGATTTTATTGACAAGCCCCTTCCTTCCAAATCACAGCTACTTCTCTGCAACCCTCCCACTGAACGCTGCTTGTCAGGGAGGGGCAGCCCCTGACGAAAAGAAATAAAATAAATAACATAAAATAGAGCTTCATTGCCTTTCCTTTTAACAATAGATTAATCTCGCTTTTGTTCTCGATGAGAACTAGGTGTCATATTTCAAAATGCACTCTTAAACCAGGTATAATTAAACCTCGGCAGAAGGAGGGAGGCAGAGAAATTAGCAGCAGAAGTAGTAATAAAGGCATTTGAGAGCCTGCGTGAGCTGGAAGGTTCTCCAGCCCTCCCCCTCGCCGCACAGCTACAATTACACTCTGCAGTGGGGGAGAAAGGAAAAAAAAAAAAAAGTAATTATAAAAATGAACTTTTCTTCAAAAAAATGAGCACGTTGTAAAAGGATTACTCCTTTGAACATCCGAGCACTTCAAAAGGAGGATGAATTAGTGCTGACAACTCAATAAAGTAGCCATCAATTATTTAAAATGTGATGGCTCTTCTCATACAGCACTTCTGATTAGGAAAACATTTCAGAAAGTAGAAATTAAGAGTTATTCTTCCTAAATGGAACGGGTCCACGCTTCAAATGCAAGGGAAAAAAAAAAAAAGTGAATGTGACTTTCAATGAGCCTAGCAAGAACACAGGCAAGTTTCTTCTCTTGAAGCCATCTATAAAGTGCGTGGCATGAGACTGCGTTACAGACTGGATTTGGGATTCACCGAGCAAACCAGAGGGAAGGAAAAAAAACCTCTGCGCTGTTGTGATAGAGAGACACAACCTTCAGCTAATGAGTAGCACTGAGAGCCAAAAGAAACCCAACCAAGACCCCAAACTCTACCACTGCTGTGTTTTGAAGAAGCAAGTAATTAAACTTTCCTAGTGAAAAGATACTTAGGAAAGAAACTCCTGGAGGGCTGTTGGTGATGGAGTGATGCGAATCTCCTTTAAATGCAGTTTCATCAGATTTTGCCTCTGTAGGTACTCACAAGAGGATGTTAGGAGCCTCCTGGACACTGCAGGTCTGGTCATCCATCACAGAAACAGCCCTAGCGAAGTCAAAACACTGTTTTAAAATTGAAGAAACACCGAGGAAAAAAAG
>NW_009258662.1:781584-809889 GCF_000687185.1 Egretta garzetta
AAAGAGGAAAGACGGGCGAAGCATCGCTTCCGTGGTCGCTGTACCTGAGACTTCACGCTTACTTTTCGGAAGCACCCCTGGGTTAAGGAGAAGGGCAGCTCTGCCTCTGCATCCCAGGGATGTGCTCTCCTGCCACGCATGCTGTACGCTTAACGAGCTTGCAAATGAGAGATGGGCAGCGTAAGTTTTAAACGACCAGGAGGGTGGCCAAGCTAAATGGCTTCTCCTCTGGACAGAAAGATAAGAGGAGCTGTTTGTGACACCAGCCACGTGGGCTCAGCCATGTGAGGCAAAATGAGGATTTATGAGTGCAATACTGTTGCTGAAGGAGCCTGTCTGGGCTGTTTTGGTAATTAAAATAATCAATCAAGGCCTGTGACCGAGGCTGGGGCAGATACATGGAGTTTAGTCCCAACTTCTGGGAAAAAAAAAAAGAAATACTGTAAGAAGAAAAAAAATTAAAAATAAAATAACTTACAGGGAATTTTTATTGGTTTTACCAGCCTAGCAATTACCCGATGAACTGCCACTGAAAAACAGCCCAGGGTGAGGGTGAACACTGTAAATGCCACGACAGCAAAGGTCCCTTCAAAGGGTTAATTCTGCAAGGTATGGATGCTCTTCTACATCTCACCACCGATGGGCTCAGCATTCCGGAGCCATTCCCAGCACCATGCTGGTGCATCTCCCCCAGCCTCCCTACGTGAACTGTTGCACATTGCCGTTGACTTCTGGCCAACGCCAGAAATCGTTGCATGCATGATGATTGCAGGATTTGAAAATAAAATCCTATCAAAAAGAATGGGAAAGACTGAAGCTGACTATGCATGTAGTTTCTCCCATCACCCTAAAACCCCACATTAATTCAGGAGCAAAAGAAAAGGGATAAAAGCCCTAGCAGCTCCATAGATACTGCATCTACGGAGACAGGATTAATCCTGGAGCTGTACAGGGAATTGCAATGATACAGACAGGACCTGCTAGTGAGATGTCAATCTTGGAGGCCAAGAAGACAGTGACAGCTATTTTTTGGTGTTTTTTTTTTTTTCTTTTTGCCAGGCCATCTCCAGCTTGTGAAAATTGGAGTATGTTTCTCTTTCCACTTTGCCTTGAGTCCCACTTGTCAGACTAATGACCAGAAAACCCAGACAGACAGAAAATGCACAGAGGCAAAGCCGACCTCTCCTCACACTCATTCCAGCTCCCGGGGTGACCTTGGGGGTTTAATGCCCCTTCTGCTCCCTTAAAGCAGCTGATCCCCGGGGATTCGCGTTGGCCATGCAGATATCCGCCATTCCCTTGACTGCCTGCTGCTCTTCCCATGCAGGCGAAAAACTGAGGGTGCCTTTGATAGCCAGTTAAGTCAAAGAGGTCTCAAAAAAGGCAGCTCCTAGAAGATGGGATTGACAGATCACTAATGCAGTTCAGTCCCTGTCATCAGATGCTTCAGAAACCGTTACTTCTCTCCGGCTTGTCCACCAAAAAATCTTGCTTCAGAAACATCAAAAGAGACAGCGACCAGTCTGCACCCTCCCTCCCCCCCAAAAAAAACCCCACAAGGTTTGACCCCGTTCCAGCCAGGTTTCTCAGCACCAGTAGCTCAGGAGCTGATGCTTTTCCAACCTGAAGCTGCTGGTTCCCAAGGACGTTCAGAGCAATGGTGATCGCTTTTGCTCAAACCCAGAGCTTAAGGTTGGAAATAGAGCTCTCTCGACTCAGGCCATCTTCTAAAATAACCCAGCAGACACAACCTTGAGCAAGCAAATGACCTGAATTCACCCTGAAGTATTAGCTCTTGGACCCTAGGAACGACGTTGGCTGATGCACTACAAAGACATAGATTGTTAAAAAGGCAAGTCTTTGAATAGTAAGTTTTGCCAATTAAATTAAATTCTTGAAACAACATTTAAGATTTACTAATCAAAAGCACAATGTAATTGCTAGGAGATATAAGACTGGGTGATCCCTTTTTATTAACTGGTCTGTTTTGTCCATAACATCTTTTGATTAGACTCATTGATACAAACCTTCCATGCCCGCTTTCATCTCTAGTACTGTCACAACCACTATGGCTAGACTTACCCTAGGGAAGTATATTTTAATAACACCATAATAATTTAAACCAGAGATCAGCCCTAACAAGACACAACCACCAGTAGAAGTGTTAAGCCCATAATGTGGTCACTGGATTAGTTATTCTGCTTCACACTGAATGTGCCTTACACAGACGCAAGAGCCGCACCGTGTGTAGGCTTCACATTTCCAGAAATAAAAATAATACATGATTTAAATGAAGACTCCTGGTTCGTTCAATATATCATACAAGTGACATAATAAGGGACAGAAGCCAAAAATTCGAGCTAGGAAAAAGCTTTCCAGTAGGAGAGTAATGCAGAACCACTGCATGGAGGATCTCCACCTCTGGAAGTCTTCAAGGCTCATTGAGACAAAGCCACGACCAACCTGATCTGGTGTTCGCCAGACTTTGGTTCTGGGCCAGAGGTTCAGGAAGACAAGACCGACTTCTAGAGTTCCCTTCTAACTAACATCATTACAGTCCTATGATGCTGGCTATGTAAATACTAAAAAAGTGGTTATTAGAGATCTGGAAATAACAATAATCCACCATTTATGAAGTTCAAATCCAGTCTGGGTTGGTATGGGCCAAAAATTGCTGCCATATGACACATACTTGTTGAGATGAACAAAACAAGTTGGTGGTCTCAGGTAGGACCACGATCAAAGACATTTTGCACCCAACTCTCATTGCTTTCAATCAAGACTTAGGCTTTTACTTTTCTCTGTGGTGCTAATTTCTAATAGAGGATGTTTCAGCTGTGGTTTTTGCCAGATCTCAAAAAGTTTGTGTAAATAGGAGAGAGGTTCTCAGATATTCCAGATAGAAAACACGTGGCCAGGACTAGCTTGGTGTTGAGACTCAGGTCATGAGAGATGGGGAATATTAACCTGGATTCAGCACTGAACAAACGAGGGTTGTATGGATTCTGGCTGACTCCAGTGCAAAACTGCACCTACGTATGGAAGAGACACCCAACGACTGTGGGGATTAATAGGCTACAGAGACCTCAAATGCGTGACTGTTGCCTTCAGGTCAAGCGTGAGTCACATCCGTGGGATGGTTTGTGAAACCTGACTTTGCTTTTCCTGATCCAGGGAGGAAGAAAATAATTCTGCCTGCAAGGCGTGCTGCTTCAATATGTCCATATGCAACTCAAAGCCATCTCTTACCTAGGCTTTACTGAATGTGCATGTTAAACTTGATTTTTAAAATAAATTGAAGCACTGCCATAACAGTTTGCCTAAAGCTAGCAATTGCTTTTATATAACTTACATCTCCACGATCAGCCTCAGTGGAGAACTTACACGCCGCAGATGACTTACACGGGAGCCTTGTAAAAGCTTCCACAAAAGGCAGTAACCACACTAAATGTTCCCCCTAGAGGAAAAATTATCTAAAGAAATATTGAAAGCAATAGGGAGAGTCAGATAGTTTTGTCTTTCATTTCAAACTGCAAAGGGATTCAGCTGGAATTTCAGCCCCTGACTCAGTTGGTGGGTCTTAACCTCTTGACATTTTGGCTGTGCAATGGAAACAGATACACCACACGAGAGATGAAAACATCTGCAAAGCACTTCATACTCTTTTAGACACCATGTCACTGCAAAAAAAAATTGGAATATGAGGACCAGAACCACAGGTGCTGCCTCAAAAGTCACACTTGTCCTTGAATGGGAAAAACCCAACTGATCAGCCATGCCTGCTCTTTAATGGATTTTGATCGTTGGAAACCAGCCTGGAAAAACAACTGATTTGTTTATGCTAATAATAACATCCACTCGCTATCAAAGCATGCACCCATCACTGCTGGCGAGTCATTTGAACGCCACTCACTGTGACCATTCTTCTTCTTCTTAATAACCAGTAATTTGATGGGAAGATGACATGCCAAAGCTACCAGTGATGTCTCCTTGGAAAGTCACAAGCGAGTGACTCCATGCATGGGATAAGTGGTGTGGGCAATGGGGTATTTAGCTCCAGCAAGGCATTATCCTGCAAACAGCTGCACGCTCTGACTTTTGAAAGAGTTTTTCTGCTGGATTTTCAGCCACGGGAGCTTGGCCAGAAAACTATCACGCCCATCATCTGCACACTACTTCTACAAGAAACAACGGAAACACCGATGCATTGAAGGAAAAATCCCACTCTGCTGCTACAGAGTGGAAAAATCAAAGCAACTTGTGCTTTTTTTGGGGGGTGGAGACAGGGCAACACATTTTTAAGGCTGGTATTAGTAGTGACCACCTAGCTGGAAAGATTTATCACCTCGACATGAACCGTACAAGAACAGGCTATAAGAAGCTGTCGAGCTGCTTGTAGCTTAATTTAGTATTGATTTAAACAATTACAGCATGAAGTTGAATGCAGAATAATTTTGAGACAAATTAGTTTCATGGTTATTCAGTCACTCTTAAAAGCAAAGGGATTTAAAATATTTTACATTTAAGGATGGAAGAATGGCAAACAAGACCATCCTCCTACTCAAATGTAATATTTACAAAGGGCAGCTACAATTTTTTTTTAAAGCATAATCTTTACAGAAATGGATGATTCACCTGTGAGGACACGATGGCACAGGATGCTAGAAAACCTCTTATCTATAAGCTAATTCAGTTCAAACATGTGCTGATAGTTATCGCAAAGCAGCTATTATCAGCCTGTGCAGAGGGAACTGATAAATTCTTGAGTCGTGTTCAAATCACAGCGCCAGCTCCTGCCGCAGAAGCTTCAGAAAGATCTTCAGGGTAGAAAGGAGTGGGATGGTTGAACCATGAACCCCTCCACTAATGACACAAGGCAGGAAAAAGTAAGATGGCGCTGGGAGAGAGGTGCAAGGCTCGTTGATGCTACACACTGTATTTTCACATCGTACCCATGAGGTGATGAGGGCAAAAATTTCAGGCTCCAGCACTGTCAATGCAGAAATAGCCTTTTTTTTTCTTTTAATGTAAAATCAATAGAATTATTTTAGGGAGCTATTTGGATGACTTGGTTCAAAGAGGCAGCAATTTTTCTTCTCTTTCACAAAATTACCCGTCTATAATGTCAGGAACAGGCAGACATTCTGACCATGTACATTTTGACCAAGAATAATTCCAGTTCAAAATTATTTCCATCCATCATGAGAAACAAATTACAGGAACTGGAAGAGAAAATTCCAAGCCACTCTGACTTTTCAAATGAACTTTAAGAAAATATATTGATATTATAGAACACATTTTCAAGGCCACAAATGAAGCCACAATCCAGAAAAATACATTATTGCATTAAGAATCCAAAACAAATTTGTAAGGTTAACAACCTCCATGGTCCTGCTCCAAAGCTTGCGTATTAATATTACGATAAAGTATTTTCAGCTCTCAGGAAGGTCAGATGCCCATGCGGGCTGAGTTTGGGATCTCACTCAGTTTAATTCTCATAAAAGAAAAGAAAGGAAAGGCAAACAATACAAAATACAACACGGAATATATCTATTTCTTTCCAGATCCCTGAAAAGGAACTTCAAATAACATCTTCAACGAACTCCTCAGACCGCGAATAAGTAGAATTTTGCTTTTTACTGTAACTCATAGTTTCAATCTTCAGATACTTTTCCTGTTGTGGAAGCCCAAAATCACTCTAAAATTTATTTTTTTAACCCTGTTTTGAAAGTTGAGTTTTGGAGGACTTTTACGTGCGTCACAATTTGCAATTTCTTTCCCAGTGCAGCCTCTCTCTGCTGTGCTCCTGCCATCCCCGCTCAGCCAACGCATCCGAGTTCTTGATCTACAAACCCCCTTCTGCTCTCGTTAAAGTTGTTTTCAATTCTCTGCTCTTGTTTCACAACCGTTCCTGCTGCATTTTTACTATTACATCCACTTCTGCAGTGCCAAGGGAATAAAAAAGACAAATGCCATCAAATCCATCTTCAGCTCATGAAAGGGCTCCACATGAGACACCCAGATGTAACCTGCTCTTGGGGCAATGCCCTGTTCTCATCTTACGTTGCGCGTGGTCCAAAAACATTGAGGCTGAAACAATGTTTAGGTTGGTATTTATTTACAACCGGTTGTATTCCTCTACTTTTTGGTTTTGATAACTGAGTTTTTGAGACGGCTGGTAAAGCTGCTGTGCAACATACTTTGGGTGAACCTGCTTTAGCAGGAGGGTTGGACTGGATGATCTCCCAAGGTCCCTTCCAACCCTTGCCATTCTGGGATTCTGGGATTCTGTGAAAGCTGTACCTTGGGAAGGAAATAGCTCAGAGATGCTGTGCTGCTCCAAACCACCATTTTAACTCATGGAGATTTTCTAAACCATGTAAAAAACCTTTTTTCTCTCTTCTAAGGAAGCTGTTCCCTTCTAAAGACGTCTGAAAACTCTACGCTGGAATCTAATTTTGCTTTGCCTCTGTAAGAACCATCCCACAGCCATGGCACCCAAACAGGCATAGCGTTAGTGACCATTAGTACATGCAAAAATCCTAACGACCTCCCCAAAATAATGACAATAGTTCTTACAATTGTTATGTATCATTATAATATACACGTACTTCACGGATATAAACTAAAATAGAAAGCAGCCATATAAACCTTGGGAGATGCGTGCTACTTCTTAAGAACATTGCCAATATTATTCAACCCTGAGGAGATGATTTTACAGATAAGAGGGAATAATTTAAAAGGATTAAAAGAGCTTGACCCAAATCACAGCACGAGTCAGAGCTGTCAGTCAGTTCATTCCTTTCAGTCTCATGCAATTCGTAAAATTCAGATTTTTTTAGGGGGGCTTCCATACTGTCCTGTTACCCATGTAGTGGGGATGAGAACTGTGCTTGTTGCTATTATCGCTACTCCACACTAGAGCTCAAAAAAAGCTGTTTCAAAAGAGGCTTCTCAAATAAATACTCTAACTTCAAAGCCAAATCTCTCACATCTCTCTTATCTGGCTGAGGAAGCAATACAGCTGCCTTGCTGCAACAGCATCACATCAATCACAAACACGCGGCGCTTGGGAGGCAGCAGACCTCATCTTTCTCCTCCTGGTAGTTTGGCACATGTATTTAGTCTGAAGACGCGGCTCTACAATTTGCAAGTGTCCCCAGAACTTCTAGAGGAGGCACACATTATTAAAAATAAACTTTTATGGTCGGGGTTTAAGAAAGCTGGTAACAATTTGTCGTGACGGTTACACGGTGCTTTAATAATGGCCCAGGCCTGGCAAGATGCAAAGATTGCTGTTAGCTTGACATATTTAGGAAGAGAGACGTACTGTCTTGCACGAGCAAAACATGAGTGTCCTGGTTTCGGCTGGGACAGAGTTAATTTTCTTCCTAGCAGCTGGTATGGTGCTGTGTTTTGGGTTTGGTACCAGAAGAATGTTGATAACACCCTGACGGTTTAGTTGTTGCTGGGTAGTGCTTAGGCTGGCCAAGGACTTCTCAGCTCTCAGCTCTGCCAGGGGCACGAGAAGCTGGGAGGGGGCACAGCCAGGACAGCTGACCCCAACTGGCCCAAGGGCTATTCCAGACCATATGGCATCATGCTCAGAATATAAAGCTGGGGGAAGAAGAAGGAAGGGGGGGACGTTGGGAGCAATGGCGTCTGCCTTCCCAAGTCACCGTTACGCGTGATGGAGCCCTGCTGTCCTGGGGATGGCTGAGCACCCGCCTGCCCATGGGAAGTGGTGAATAAATTCCTTGTTCTGCTTTGCTTGCGTGCGTGGCTTTTGCTTTCCCTGTTGAACTGTCTTTATCTCAACCCACGAGCTTTCTCACTTTTACTCTTCTGATTCTCTCCCCCATCCCATTTTGGGGGCAGTGAGCAAGCGGCTGCGTGGGGCTGAGTTGCCAGCCGGGGTTAAATCACGACAATGAGAGCACTTGATGTCTGTACACCTACCTACCTGCCTGCAGAGCCTGGAAGAGGAAAGACTATGCTAGCAGCAACACATAAATAGATCACAGTTACAGACTCGATGCTGAGACAAATTTTGTGGGTCATAGAATCGTAAGAGTGGTTTGGCTTGGGAGGGTTCATCGAGTTCCAACCCCCGTGCCACGGGCAGGGATACCTTCCATTAGACCAGGTTGTTCAAAGCCCCGTCCAACCTGGCCTTGAACAATTCCAGGGAGGGGGCATCCACTTCGCTGGGCAACCTGTTCCAGTGCTTCACCACTCTCACAGTAAAGAATTTCTTCCTAATATCTAATCAAAACCTTCCCTCTTTCAGTATAAAACCATTACCCCTTGTCCTACCACTACAGTCCCTGATAAAGAGTCCTTCCCCCATCTTCCCTGTACGCCCCCTTTAAGTACTGAAAGGCCGCAATCAGCTCTGCCCACAGCCTTCTCTTCTCCAGGCTGAACCAGCCCACCTCTCTCAGCCTGTCCTCATAGGGGAGGTGCTCCAGGCCCCGTTTCGTGGCCTCCTCTGGACCCGCTCGAGCAGGCCCGTATCTTTCCTCATTGGCTATACAGCCAGGTCCTGGCTAGATGTGGACACTACGGGATGTATTGGCAGTTCACTCAGCTCCTACCTGCAGAAGAGGCCGTTGCACACCTAGGATCTTCATGGTATCCGCATTAGCCAGTATTTTCAGGGGATCAGATGCCTTCGTGACGCCTTCGATCTCTTTATTGATCTCAGCCAGGACCTGATTGAGGAAGATGTTCTTGATGTACATGGTGAGGAACTCGCGGAGCGGACACTGCTTGGTTGGGCCAAGCTCCATGGCATGCTCTATCTCCTGGATAAATCTGGAAAAGAGAAGGGGAAGAATGCAATGTAGTTAAATCATGTAGTTACTCTAAATGTGCTAGCATTGCCTTTGCCATTCCTACATCTCAGAGCCAAGCACATCAGCAGCGGGGGAATGACTACAGACTGTGCTGACATGAGGCAGGAAGAGTAGGAAAGGTCTATAATGTAGCCTTCAAAAAATAAAAAAAAAAAAAAGAAAAACCCATAAAATGCCAACATCTGGTGAGAAAAAGATGCTGGAGAAGAAGAGACAAAATGGGGAATTGGTGAACATCCACAACCCAGGCACGATTTGTGTTTATTGGTCCAAAAATCACTGACTGCTCTATTTGAGACATACTGGAAAGATGTCTTTTTAAAAATAAAACCCTCATAAAAAAAAAACCCAGGATGCCAGAAATCCCTTTGAAAAGGCAAACTTCCTTCTGGGGTTGGTCACTTGATTCCCACAGATGGGTTCCCCATCTCTAAATTGAACAGCAGGATATTCCAGCTTAAAGTCAACAGATACCGCTGAAAAAAGCAATGCATATGTATTATGCTGGTATCATACTGCATTATGTATGTCTGTATTATGCTATATTTTTATTATGCATTATTGTTTCATCCTAGGATCCCATTCCTGCGTACGCAGAACAGCATGCCGATTCTGGGAATATTTTAACACAAAATGTTTGCCATCTCCTCCTGCAAAATATCTTTATCTTGGTGATGCCATCTGTTTAACACATCAGAGTTTCTTCTAGAAATTACTCTTCCTTTCAAAATTGTGTGCATCAAAATAATTAGGAATTGAGTATCAGGAGTCATAATGGATTGAGATAGGCTGTCCAGAAGGGAGAAATGTGTTTACACGGTCCTCTTCATCAATGCACGCGACTGCCTCGCAATCTTTTATATTTGAATCGCACTCCTGGACACCCTGGAGTTCATATTTTTGTTTTACACAGCAGCAGCAAGTGTTTGACCTTGGATCTCCCATTATACACAGCAACACCCTCTGCACCCTGAAACCCACCTCTTCTTCACTAGGAAAGACCATTTTTTTTTTTTGCATGAGGCATCTCTAACAGTTCCAGCAGGTTTAGCATTTCCTAGAGACGCTTTCCCACTAATCATTTTCCCAAACACTTCAACGAGGTCTGCTTAATTGTCCGTAATTTTCTACCTTCACGTTCAGCACTTCAGAGGAAGCAGCTTCCCTTCAGAGGACTGACTGAGGAGCTCCTGTCAATTTTAGTAACATGAGTGCTTTCAAATCTGAACAATTTGCTCCCTAAAGCCTCTGCGCTGTTGACTCCATCAGTCCAGAGTGACACGTTTGGGCCGATGCCGCTATTGCTTCCGCGGGGGAACCCATTCACAGTTAAGTTTGAAGATTGCCTCTCCAAAGAGAGCCACTGCACGGAGAGAAGTGCAAAGGATGGCAGTTTTATTCCCTGGCTTTCACAGATCGATCATGTGAATCGGCTTTATCAAAAAGGGAAACAGCGAAGGCATCCGGGGAGAGAGCAGTGACCACCACCGGGCTTATCTCTGAAATAATAGACCTAATGTCACCAGCTTGGAGTGACAACCACTGATGTCCTCGAGGGAACGTTGTCAAGGTTGATGGGACCATATTAAGCTAACTTACTGTACCTTTTCATGTCTGCCAATAAATTTGCGATGTTCTCCCGTCTTTCTTTATAAGCTTATTTACACAGCGCTTGTGACGCATAGAACTCTCAAAAAAATGAGAATTAACTCTTATAATACCCACACCATGCAGCCAAAACCCATGATACCTCTTTTGGATGGGAAAGGAGAGGCACAGCAGCTTGAATTTGAAACAAGCAACTTTCAGTGAAGTGAAGGGAACAACTTTAAAACTCTTTTAAAATCCAGCACGTGCTTAAAAATGGCTAAACCAAGAGAAATGGAAGGCAACTTTTAGAGGGGGAATGGCCACGTACAAAGTATCAGCAAACTATAAGAGCTCAGATGTGCTGACCTCGGGCAATTCCTTATCCCACGATAGCCTGATGGTTTTTCTAAGCATTTCCTATAACAGAGACTAAATTGCTTGTGCGAGGCCGTAGAAAAGGTCAGTGCTAGCGAAAGCTATAATCAAGAATTTTTGATTCCCAGTACCTGGCATTAATCACCATTTCAGATCTCTCCTAAAGACCCGTGCCTTAATCTTCAGCAAACTCTACCTCGATTAGAGAACTGGTTGACATGTTCTAATAGGCTTTAATTTCTTGGCATAAACAAGACAACAGCGCCTCGCTGAATACAGGCAAAGATCAAAAATATTTCCCTATTTTACTTGATACAAATCATAAAGTAATCACAGATTACGAGAAAGCTGCCAGATAGCAATGAGACTGCGAGAGGGGATTTTATGAGTGCTCAGCAACACTCGTGATAAAGAACAAATGGTCAAGAGCTTAGGAAAGCAGATTTAAAGTTGGTATCGGGAAAAAGTTATTAAGAATGAAACTGTGCATGACATGGAGGACTAGAGGATACAGATGAGAGACCTTAAGTTTGAATGTTCAAGGATAGCTTGATTAAATGATAATGGTAATGAAAACCAGACATTTCTGAAGTCCTCATTAATCCAAAGATCTCTGCCAAAGGAAATGGAGGTAGAGAAAAGGTGAAGAAAAACGTAGTATGGATGTCAGAGCATCTCTCAGAGTAAGGAACAGCCCTAAGAGTTCAGAAATTTGATATTGCAATGGTACAAGTACCTCACCGCTTAGTACAACCAACAGGAAAGACGACTGGGGTCCAATTTGCTATGATCTGCTATGGTTCAAGGATGCCTCACCATGTCTTCACCGGTCAGGGTAAGTCCCACATCTGCTCTGCAAATGGAGCATCCAAGGCAGCCACTGTGCAGCTCCAACCTTGATACCACTAAGATGAAAACCCAGACCGGGGTGCCCAAGCAAGCGTCGCGATTTGCACCAAGAATCCTTCTAGCACATTACATTGCAACAGTGATGCACCCTACGTGTTCTGTATTGGGAGGATTATTCAGAATGCCATTAAGAACAGATTAATCTAATGGGAAACATTAATTTTACGTATTTCTTAAGAGAATTAAGGATGCAAAGTCAAACACTGACAAGTCTGGAAAAGCAAGGATGGGAGTTGGTTGCATCACCTTAATTTGGCCTATTGTGCATGACATTGCGGTACAATTTTTAATTATGCAATGGCACACTATTGCTCTCATCAGCAGATCCTTGTCTTGTCCTAGGAACAGGACGGTCAGTGTTTGGACAGCAAATGTCACAGCATTGGGACTTTGGAACTCTCTGTTGCGTGACTGGAGTAACACACGCCAGCAGCCAATTTGCCATCTGTGTGAATGACTGTGACACCAAGTGAGACACTTCTGCCACAAAGTCCCACAGGGCTGGCTGTACCGCTTCCAACATTCATTCTTCCTGCCTTCTCATTTCTTCATGTGACTCCTGCTTGTGGGAATTTGGCCACCAGTTCTCTTATTTTCCTTGGTTTCCAGGCCCACTTGTTCATCCTACGTTTCTCCTCTCTTCTTGGCACTTACATCAGGAAGCATCCTACTCCAGGCAGCTGGAGCCCAGCAGGTACGGGAGCCCAAAAAATGTAGGCAGTCCTTGGCTCAGGGACCAGCACCTTTGCAAGGTCCTTGCCCTTAGCTTGGTCCTGGTTAGCTATGGGCAGAATTGTGCCCATCAGGAACTTCAACCACTACAAACTGGAGGCTTCTTACAAGAGCGTGAGCACTACACTTCTTCAAAGGTGTGTAACTAAGCCAAATTTTGGTGTATTTTCAGAAGAATGGCAAAAGGCGCACCCTTTACACAACAGTTCTTCTTACTGAGAAATGTGAAGATGTGAACTCCCAGACAAAAAAAAAGGTCACCGGAATTTGCTAACATGTACAATGTATTTCTTCTTATTATTCTCAGAAAGAACAAGTATTTTAGACACATTTTTCTACAAAAATACCTAGCCCCGGTTGGCAACTAGCCAAATTACAAGAAATTGAAAATGAAGTTTTTGAAACGGGAAGTATTGGGTGGCATTAAAGACCTAACAGATATTCTCTATTTTCTGCTTGGCAGACACATGTGGCATTCACAGTCACACACTGTGCTATTTATTTATTTAAATTTCAAATACTGCCGGTTAACTTATTCAAACATAATTTGGTCTTTATAAAGAAAAAAAATGTTTAACAGCGTCTAAAAAAAAAAATAATTCCAAGAGTACTTTCCAAAAATGTTCCCATTTTACTCAGACAAGCTATCCATGTAACCATTAAGATATCAAAAAAGCAATTTGACCCATGGCTATCCCAGAGATCAATGGTTATCTCTGTGTGAGGGGTCTGGAGCACAAGTCTTATAAGGAGCAGCTGAGGGAACTGGGGTTGTTAAACATGGAGAAGAGGAGGCCGAGGGGAGACCTTATCGCTCCCTACAACTGCCTCACAGGAGGCAGGGGTTGGCCTCTTCTCCCTGGTAATGGGTGACAGGATGAGGGGAAATGGTCTGAAGTTGAGCCAGGGCAGGTTTAGGTTGGACACTGGGAAAAATTTCTTCCCCAAAAGGGTTGTCAAGCACTGGAAGGGGCTGCCCAGGGAAGGGGTCGAGTCCCCATCCCTGGGGGTATTTAAAAGCTGGGCAGACAAGGTGCTTAGGGCCAGGGTTTAGTGGTGGGAAGGCAGGGGTAGGGTAACAGTTGGGTTTGATGTCTTAAAGGTCTTTTCCAACCTAAACAATCCTATGATTCTATGATTCTATGTGTGTGAACTGGCATAGATGATAAGAAATCACGTTTTGGTCAATGACACGCTTCTATACAATGCGTGAAAATCAAAGTGGAGAAAACTTTTTGGCATTTGAATAAAGCGGAGCACCAGGGAAGGTCTGGATATGATTCTTTAAATGGGTTTTGGACATACCCGCATGTGTGTAAATCCACATGGCCAAAAAAAGCTCAGTGGAAAAACATAGCGATGGTGAAGGCTTTGTCACTGAGCCTTTTTATGCCCTACTATTTTTTTTTTTTACTCTCCAAAGAGTGAAATTTGAGATATAGCTCACTGTAAAAAGGGGCCATAAAGAAGGCCTTGGAGGAACAGCTTTGATTCACTTTCCATTTTCTCCGATTATTCTACTCAAAAAAGAATCATTCGGGTGTAATTTAGTAGGGTTTTGAAACGGTATCAACAACCACATTTAAAATCATCTCTCACCAGCACACAAAAACGGAAGGAAAACCTATAAAGGTTAACATGCCGTGGGGTGTGTTCTCTAAATGCGAGAGAACGAGCCACGTGGAACATTCAGGATAGAAAATTCCCCTAATGGGGAGCAACGACACTTTTTTAACGTAACCGCCACGTATGTCAGACCTGTAAAATGCAAAAGTGGTTGCTCTGAATAATAGTGCAGAGTGAGGTGTGTCACCAGATTTTGGGTAATGGTCACTGTAGATAGCCCTGGTAATTGCCGGAAATCCTAAAAAGGCTGGTAGGGATGTCACTGCTCTGAAGGACACTTTTGGGAGATGTCTGGCCAGGATGGAGTTCATGAAGAACAGACAGGGGGGAAAAAAAAAAAAATGGAAATCTGCATCTGATCCTGAATTCAGAACCTGCATTTTCAAAATTATGCACAATTTTCAACTTGCTTTATTCTCTATGAACACATTTGAGGTGATTTGCGGCTGCAATTAAGCATTCCCCTTAGACTGAAAAGCACTTTCAGGAAAATGAAGTATCTTTTTGTAAATGACAGTCATTTGGATTAAAAAAGAAAAAAAAAAAAGGCAAACCATTTCAGAAAATTTAATTCATTCTAACTCACAACTTAATTGGCTATGAAGACTGTCTTACCTAGGCTGAAAGTGTGTAATAAAACCCATAAAACCTAAAAAAGCTCTATGGATTGATTTAGAAACCCCCAACTCTCACTTTCCCTAGGCTTTCTTCTGTCTTCTTATTATCAGATGTCTTCTAAAATATCACTTCAGATACTGAAGATGTGTCACTGTAAGTGCATAACATCAACTACTCCTTTTTTAATGATGATAATAATATTATCTGAAATTCCTTCCTCCCAAAAAAATGAATTGACAGCAAAAAAATAAAATATTCCAAAACCTTATTAAGAAAATTTTTACAGACATTCAGGCCAAATTTACATTTCAGCTTGTTTCATTTTTGTATGATCCCTCTGTCTTCGTCATAAAACATCCACGTACCTGGAACGAACCTTTCGGTGAGCTTACGCAAAGTAAGGAAATACTGATGAAACATCAGAAACCCTTTGAACTGGGTACCAGTTATTGTCAGAACAGCAAATCCCAAACTGGTTGTTCAGACTCCATGTGACTAGAGATAAAATATCCAAGACCATAGGTTCTTGAAGGTTTGAAGGCACATCCAAACTAAGAGAGACACCTGGAAGATCCCAGGTTGTCCATTCCCCATCCAGAAAGCCTGCCCATCCGCAACAGCGAGCGTTTGGCAGAGGGTCAACAGAAGGGACGGCCAAAGATGATGTTCTCCTGCCAAGCTCTTTGATAACCAACAGGGTACAGCTCTGATTCCCATTTTACCACCCTTGTGATAACATCGCGAGGCAAAGAGGCGATTTCAGTAACTACGTGCAACCAGACTGGTACTACAGCTCTTGAGCAATTACTTTGGTAGATTCAGTTCATGCAATGATCTAGTTGGAATAAAACCTACTTCTCATCCATCCCGCAGCCTAGTCCGTCCTCTGACTCCTCTCTTCTCTGCCGAAGTGAGACGTACTGAGGCTCCCGCACCAAAAGGCATTGACCATTACCCACATACAGAATGCAATAAATCAACTTAAATTAAAAAAATTCACTGCAGCACATAGACCAGAGATCGTTTGTTACTGAAGACCTATCAAGTAGGTACTGAAGGAACAGAAAGCACATTCTTTTGCACAAAAACTTGACTACGGAGAATTATTTTGGTTACATTATCAGCTACCCCAGGATTGATATGTCACCGAGGAGCACGCTGCTGATAAATATTGTGGCTATATACAAGATAATAGAGCTGCTTCTGTATGAAGTAAGTCCAAAGGGAGCTGTATGCGATTAAAATTATAATTATCATAAAAAAGTGTAAACAGCTCTGGGACACTCAATGGAGATTTAGCTACGCTAAGTGCATTTAAAATCTTAGCAAAACCAGACAAAACCCCAGCAAATATCAGACAAAAAGCATTAATTTTCTGCTATTTTGAAATATTACACGGGATAGAAAACATCCAGGAAGGTAACGACAACGGAAAATTACTACTGTTAGCAGAAAACACCAAGTTTGGGGCATTTTACACTAAAATATTATGGTTTCAGCTTAACACAAGTTACTGGCAGTCCCAGCTAGGTTGGTGACTGAAACACCAAGCTGGGCTGTTCCGGGTGAATGGCCAGATTATACCGTCGGTCCCAATCGCTTTAGTCCCTCCCCTATAGAAACAGAAATCCTCAATCAAAAAAAGCTCGACCACTTGATATGGCTCTTTTGGCTAGTGTAAAGGCTTCTGAGTACATCCCTGTAGAGCTGACAGCTTTAGCGCTGCAAGATGAAAGACTCCAGAACTTCTTTTTTTTTTAACAGTAGCTAAAAAATACGGGCTTTAAAGAATTGATTTCTGTGTTGTAGTTGCTCATCCATGAGATTGAGGTAAGAAATACCTCCTTCCCATGCAGGTGTAATATAAAAATAAGGATTTTGTTGCCTCTGAGGCACGACAAACACCACACGCACTCAGAAAAAAAAAATAAATTATAATTTAGCGATCATCTTGTGCTAAAAATATTGCTTATTTAATGCTCACCTATCACCTCAAGAACACAACTTTCTGACTTAGTGCAACTATCTCAGGACAGACTAGGTGTGATTTCTTCTGATGTCTCCAGAGGGGAATATTGGCTAGTATTTGGACCCCAAGATGTAGAGCCAGACCTGATTAGATCTAAAGCTTCATCATGTATAGAGATGTGTATCTCATAACCTACACCTCAGATGCCTCTCACCGAGCCAGAACCATGCAGCAGGAAAACCACAGTGGATTTTTGTTGGGGAGGTTGAACCTTGGAGGCCAATTTTAACGTGCTAATTACCACCTTTTTGACTGCATAATTTGAACAGCACCCCACATTTCCACTCCCCTTCTCACGGCCTCAAAACTGCTTTTATCTGCTTTTGGGCTTGCTGTTGTAGCTGAACATCTTCGTTAACACCCACCAGCAAAGGGCACAAATGAAAACATCCTTCTGCTCTGAGCCAGCTGGGTAGAATCATAGAATAGAATCATAGAATGGTTTGGGTTGGAAGGGACCCCGAGAGGTCACCCAGCCCAACCCCCCTGCAGGAGCAGGGACACCGCTAACCACATCAGGTTGCTCACAGCCCCGTCCAACCTGGCCTGGAATGTTCCCAGGGATGGGGCCTCCACCACCTCTCTGGGCAACCTGTTCCAGTGTTTCACCACCCTCATTGGAAAGAATGTCTTCCTTAGATCCAGTCTAAACCTACCCTGGTTTAGTTTAAAACCATCCCCCCTTGTCCTGTCACAGCTGGCCCTACTAAAAAGATTGTCCCCATCTTTCCTATAGGCCCCCTTTAAGGGGTGATGTGGGTGCACTGCTGCAAAGCCTCTTCCTTGCTTTTCATTTTCATCTTGTCAGAGGAAATCTCATCTACAGGAGTAATTATTTCCTTGACAAAGCTGCCACAAGGTAATTCATGCATCGCAAACACTAGCAAGAGCCTTCCCGATGGAATGCTTGTGGTGCGGCGGTTGGACTGATGCTCGCATCTCGCAGTCTCTATCCTCATATCTCTTGCAAGGGCGTTGAGCGAGCTTTGAGAAGCTGCTGCATTTCCATCCACTGCCAAACCTCAGCTAATAGCCAGGTGTGATTTTTCAAAAACTGGTAAATCTGAACGAGGAGCAACCCCGAGTTTTGGGACCCTTTTGGAGAAATTGAGTTTCAAAAGGAACAAACCGACGTAACTTGGAGTCGTTACTGTGAAATGAAGGCTATGAAATGTGTATCAACATCACAGTCCTGGGCAAAACATGGGAAAATATACGGTACAGACCACTGGAATGGGGCTACATTACTTAAGAAATAGAAACTGAGTAGATTTGGAGTCTAGTTGTAAATTTGTAAAGGCATTTGTCTGCAGAGTTAAAATCCAATCCATTGGCCTGTGAATTTATAGCAGCGAAAAGCTAACTTTTTTCCTCTTCTATCTCTAGACAGCCTTCTTACAAAGATATTATTTCCCTTTCTGCAGATGTAACAGAGCAATTACCAGTGCCACAAATCTGCATATAGCATTTACACGTCTGGAGGACCCACGAGCAGCTCCCTCCGAGAGCAGATGTGGTACAGGTGCTTCTCTTTGAAGGCAGGCAAAAGAAGAGTAACTCAAGCACGAATCATATCAGCTTCTTCGGCTAATGCGGACGCACCCGAAATTACGAATCATGAGTGCTACAGGGAAAGCAACACAAGCTGGAGCTATGGCAGCAGTTGCTGGTGGAGATTTTGGGGATCTGCTCCCCTCCCCATGGGCACTGGGCAGTACCTTGCACATGATGCAACTGGTCTGCTTCAGGGCAAGGCATCATCTCTACGTGGGCAAAATCACTTCCATCTGCTTGGTAGAATCACAGAATGTTTTGGGTTGGAAGGGACCCCTAGAGGTCACCCAGTCCAACCCCTCTGCAGTGAGCAGGGACACCTTTAACCAGATCAGGTTGCTCAGAGCCCCGTCCAACCTGGTCTTGAGATCTTGGTATGGAGAGATGATCTCCATTGTTGAGTTATGTATGGCTTATCAGCCAAGCTGCGGTAAGTGGGTGGATGTGATCTTATCCCTGTTTGCCTGGGATTAAAGCGTGACCCACGGTTTACTTGGCATCCAGAAAGGGCCAGGAACACGTGGTTGGTGGCCACTAAGTCATTGTTGCTTGGTTGTTGCAAGTGTACGGCCAGATACAGGATTCACTGTCAGTCCTCGCCTCACCTTGCCCTGTCTTGATGGTCCTTGATCTCCTTTCCATACCATTTTTCCACCCACGCTGCCTCTCTGCTTAAAAAGTGATCAGTAACATTGCTTTAGCAATGCATCGTTTTTTTATTACCAAGGCAGAACGACTGCTTGACATTTTGATTATTTGCAATAACCAGCAAGCAAGAATCCTAACTCTGGGTGAAAACATGGCTGGGACGTGGCTGAACTCTGATGTGACTTTCAACACGAAGCTAAAAACCACCCCAAAGGAGCACATTTTAAGGAACAAGCATTAGAAGGCAATGCTTACTAACAAACATCCAGTAAAGACTTGCCTGTCTTCTACAACCAAAATGCAGCTGCAGTTTGGCCTCTTCGTTTCCTTCTGAACTCCCAGCCCATAAAAATACTGGAGGAATTTGGGGTTTTGGAGCAATTTATTTATCCTTCAAGGCGTACATATAATCAGAGAAATCAATAAACTCACACCTTCTCCCTGAGAGCACCTCGGTGTAAAGTGGAGAATCACAGAATGGCAAGGGTTGGAAGGGACCTCGGGAGATCACCCAGTCCAACCCCCCTGCTAAAGCAGGTTCTCCTAGAGCATGTCCAGGCAGCGGTTGAATATCTCCAGAGAAGGAGACTCTACAGCCCCCCTGGGCAGCCTGGGCCAGGGCTCGGGCACCCTCAAAGTCAAGAAGTTCTTCCTCACATTCAACTGAAACCTCTTATGTTTCAGTTTGTGCCCATTGCCCCTTGTCCTGGTGCTGGGCACCACTGAGAAGAGTCTGGCTCCGTCCTTGTGACATCCACCCTTAAGATATTTGTACATGTTGATGAGATCCCCTCTCAGTCTTCTCTTCTTCAGGCTGAACAAGCCCAGCTCCCTCAGCCTTTCCTCATAGGGGAGAACGCTTGCTTCCGTACATATAGCACAGTATGGGATGTAAAAGCAACGTACTGTCTGTGGCTCCTTGCAAGGGCCGTCCCTTGGCATTGACCTTTCGTCCCCCTACAGCAGACAAATCCAGTTTGCTCCGCACCTTCGCAGCGGTCTTTTAGATGAAACCTGAAAACCTACAGCTTTGTTCAGACCCTAAAGACCCTCCGCAGCTTTCTTGTTAAGAGACAGGATTTCACCCTACAGCACCGAGACAAAAACCTCTTCAGATGTCACCATTGAGCAGGGGGTTATGGTTGCTCCCCTCCAGGCGGCCGCATTTTGGCGGAGTTGCGTGCGCGTCCGGGCGTGCGCAGCTACACACACCAGCACGTAATGCAGTCTCGTGTCAGCCCAACCTACGTGGGTGCTTTTGAGATGACTTCTACATTCTGCTCGCCCCCTAGAGACTCCCAACTGCGCTATGAGGCCTCCGAGTTCATTTTGAGAACAAATATAAAGTAGCTGTACTCCCTACATGCCGTGAACCTCCTTTTAATCCTTTTGAGCAGGTACAAGTTCTTTACAATGCGACGCTGGAAGCAGAAAACCCGTGGTCAAATGTTTTTGTCTCTTCCTAATTTATTGAGGAACTTTTGGGGGTTGTTTGGGTACGAAGAGCCTCAGTTTCCCCACGACTGCAACGAGCAATGAACATTTGCAAAGCGAGAGATCCTCAACACTGCAGAAAGGTAGGGTAGCATTAAGATGCCAACAAACCTCAGCCTTGCACATCCAGGTGAGAGGGAAATGTAAAATGCTGCACCTCCAGTGAATGCGATGTGCAGCTCAGCAGCCTTGGCAACAGGCGTCACCCTCAGCCTGCAACACGGCTTCGATGAGCTACTACTTTATCATTTATCACTGAAAAAATAAATATTATTTTATGTGTTTTTAAGTTTATACCGAACTGAACAAACACAGCCCCTACAACCAGCCACCCCTTTGCTCTTCTGAAGCCGCACCACCACATTTCTCCGCTCCAGTCCCTGAAACCGTAAGCTTCTAGCCCAAAACTAGACCGACGTTGAGCAAAGCCTGCCGGTTGCCTCAAAGCTACAAGATTGCTTCATGATGGAGACGATAATCCAAAATGACCACTGAACTAAATTACCCACTGTCGATCCATTTGTAATTTAAATCCAATCCTGCAGAAGCCAGAAGATAAATGTACTAACCATGGTCAATCAATCTCCCTCTCTCTATAGAAGTTCTGTGATGTATTTATTTTACGTGAACCCAGGGCACGTGTACGCTTGGAGGCACTTTCTGCCCAGGAGACGAAGCCAAACCTGTAGGATCCCACCACTTCTTCTGTTTCTAACTTAACCATAGAATTAAGGGCAATGCTTTGCTTCCCATGAAACTAGAGTGGGTAAGATGATTTCAGTACTACTGTGCAAGGTACCGTGCGACGTAGAAGACACAAACAGCCTTGCTTAAAAAGCATTCTAATTGTAAACAATCTTGACGGTCGATTCTAAATGACTTCCCGCCTATTCGCAGCAAAATATTGTAGGGTTTCATTAAATGTGTATAAACCACTTCAGCATCACGCACCGATATAGATATACAATATATAGATAAATATATAAATATAAACATACAGAACCATCGTATAACGGCATCCTATTGCAAAAAGTGATCTGAAATGTGAAGTTCGCTAACTTTAGCTTTTCGAATTATTAAATCCTATTACCTCTGTGTTATTCAATCCTATCACCTTTAATGCCCTATCACATCCAGTTTGTTGACCACCACTGCAATGTAACGATACCCCCCCCCCCCCACTTCACATTTTCTCCTGAGCACAACCGCTTTGTAAAAATTAACTTATTATTCATATTATTTTTAAATCTGATCTGGCGGCACATTCTTCGTGCTCAAACCCCACAGCTCTCAATCTGGCCCCTGTAAAACGTAACATATGCTGACTATAAATCTTTAAAATGGCTCTATTAATAGAGTAGCTGTGGTGACAGCTTTATAAATGGGCAACATCTTTATGCAAACTGTTTTTTATTAGATTGCATTATAATGATTTGTAATACAAATGCAAGGATGGCTTTGGAGCGGACAGCAGTGAGGAACAACTCCAACCAGCCAGCCCGCGAATTTGGTGTGCCAGATTGTGTGCGCTTACAACAACAGACACTATCAGATTAGCTTTGCTGCACCTCTCTGCTCCTCTGCTTTTCCCAATCAGATAGCAAACAGTCTAATAACTGGTCCTGTGTCTGTCAATCCAATTACTTCCTATTTGCTATGTGCTGACACTCCATTAAATAAGCAGACAGATGGCGCAATCTTTCATTATCATCCAACTGACTGATGAGCCTCCGGTGCGCGGACAGGGGTAGGGCCAATCAGTTGAATAGGGGATTACTCCAAAAAAACCCATCGGGGCAAATGAAAAGCCCAATCCATGAGATCGTAAATCCAGGGCCCACCTGGGGATGCCCTGGTGCATCAGGGCTTGAGGGAGCTACCCCCTCCAGGAGCACCTAGGGCCAAGTTTAGATGTGCTGCTGTAGGAACCTAACTTAGACATGGCAACACTGTGGCATCTACAGTGAAGGGCTGATGAGCAATTCTGGCTGTCCTCTCTGCAGCAGTTGGCTTTCCTTTTAGCCAACATGGAGAAATGGCCAGGAGGCCCAGTTCAACCACCAGTTGGTAACATCCCACTGCCCTGCGTCCTTGCAAGTATTTGGGAAACACAGTTCCATGGACAGCCCTGCTCTCTTCACATGCCTAGACCACTTCCATTTTACAGTAGGAAATAAGACAGATACCTCGGAAATCTGTGGCAGGGCATTAAGTCCCTCTATCCCAGTCAATGTCAAGTTCATCACTTAACCCTCCTTTCCACTTTTTAATCCTGTACCAAATCCTGTCAAAGATATGGCCCTGAAGCACATCAGATGGAGTAGAAGAACACAGATCATAGCATGATAGAATGTTTTGGGTTGGAAGGGACCCCTAGAGGTCACCCAGCCCAACCCCCCTGCAGGCAGCACGGACACCTTTAACCACATCAGGTTGCTCAGAGTCCCGTCCAACCTGGCCTTGAATGTTTCCAGGGATGGGGCCTCCACCACCTCTCTGGGCAACCTGTTCCAGTGGGTAGTAGTCCAAGGACTGTACCAGGCTAGGAAGTTTCCTAGTGATATCTCTAACCTGGGCTCCTGGGAGGCAGCAGACTTCCCAATGAGGAGGGTCAGCCTGGCATATTGGACCCTCTGTTCCTCTCAGAAGGGAATCTCGTACAACTATGACCCGTCTATTCTTCCTTGTGGGGGTGGTAGTAATCCTAGATCATTTCCGTATTGTCTGACTTGAGAATCTGGATGGGACAATATCTGGCTATCCAAGGAAGTTGCTCTGTGTTTCAGTAAGACCCAAATTCATCGGTGGTGAAAGTCTACTCATGCACCATAGAGTATCAGTGTTAGCAAAAGAGGTGAATTTGTAAGTAAGGAAACTGAAGCAAAGAGCAGCCATTGCTGACCACCCCAGAACAGGATGTATGTGCACAACAGGCCTGAAAATGAGAACATAAAAGCCTTCCTAAGGTCACAGTGTCCATAGTCAAGTCAAGGGCAGACCAACGAAACACATAGATCATCCAATGGTCAGACCTATTAATGAGGGAATCAGCCAGACTCATGCTGCAATGACTTGGGTTCCTCTTTTGCCTTCCTTAACACCAAGGGTAACGACTCAGTTTGGTAGGATCTTGTGACTCCCTGCCATCCGAGTATGAACAGCAATGCCCAGAGAGTTCCAGGACCCATAAACACACAGTTGTAGTGAACAGGGGGGTGACTGCACTAGAAGGATGGAAACATTCATGTACTGCGCCACTTTAAGCGGGCAACTTTAGAGCTCTTGAATGAGGACAACAATTTTCTGGTCTTGGTTTGAGTAAAAAACGACAGTCATTAAGTACATCATCATCTTCCCTAAATTATTCTGTTCCTTACTGGTTAGGGAGTAATTATATTCTGCAGTAAGTCAATCTCTGTCTATTCTTTCCCTCTTCTGAGGACAAACGCAACGCACCTAGGGCCATGTCCAAATTAGGAGCAACAAGTAAATAAATACGAAACCTCCTTTGAAGATTCTTGTTCCTTATCAGCTTTATCAACCTGTCGCTCTTCAAAGGGAATTGAGAAGTGGGGAAAGATGTTGGTTTGAGAGCCCCGGGGAGAGAATTAATATATTGACCTCCAATAAAAAGATGCGCTAACGCCTCTGGTACTCTTCCATCTGACCCAGAGGCACCTGCGAGGAGATTTCAGTTACTATAGGTAATTCAGCTCCTGACATTTGGCAAGTAAGGGATCGAATAATGCAAATCAAGGATATTGTTTCGCCACACGTGCGAGTAACCTACAAGAAACAGAATGGGATCCCTACTGATTTCCACATAGAGCAGAGTTGACCTGAGATGTTATTGAGCTGGGTTTGGGGTTTAACCATACTCAATCACACTGAAATTATGAGACAAGAGTATGCACAATAAAATTCACTCCCAGACACCCAGGTAAGCAAGCACACAAATATTAGAGTGCAATCTGAGCACAATTACTTTACTTTCTGACCTCGGGCATGCAACACCACAGAGGAAAGCTTGGCAGCTTTCATGCCATGGATCTCGCACCCAATGTAACTGTGTCCGTGCTGCCGAGTTACAGCTACTTGCACAGGAACGCAACGATCCTGTATATAAATAGCTGCCAGTGTAAAGATACTGCACTTTTGAGGTCTAGATTACAAATCAAGCCAGGCAACATTATGCTACACGCAGTTTCAATCTAATCACGTTCATTAGTAAGTTGGCAGAAAAACTGAACTCAACTGGTGCACGCCAATATTGCTATTTAGGAAGGCAAGAAGAAGCGATGAAAGAACCAGCTGTACTCCAGGGTCTAGTCATTAATAAGTGCACACCTTGTCTACAGAGCTGGAGCTGCAGAAAAAGAAACGATGGGAAGTTTACCATATGCCCTTGAAGATATTTACGGCAGAAAAATTACGCCACAGTTTCAGTAGCCACCACTATTTCTCTGTAAGGTTGTGATGGGGCTCAGTGGGCTTGTTTTGCAAGGAGAGATGCTTGCAGGATGTGTTAGGGGAAAACAGAAGCAGCTTCCAGAGTAAATACAGATGAAAAACAGGTATCTGAATTGCCTCTGATCATCCACCTCATTTGGTGGACATCCAGGGTCTGGTCCAAGCTAATGAGGAAAATGGATTTGCATTGTAATGGACCTGAGCAACGATGCTGTGCTACTGGAGGCAGCAAATTTGGACAAACCGGATGCTATATCTCCATTTGGGATCTCATTCCTCTTCTCAGAAGAGTGAGGGTATTTGCTTCAATGTCCTCCACAATTTCCAACACCAGAAGTTACATTCTTCCACATTAAACTAATTTAACTAGTTAAACTGATTCCCTGCGTAGTTCCATTTGTGAATGACATTTTTTTCAACTCCTGATCTTAAAAACTGAAATGAGGAATTACTGCCAGATGATGTCTTCTGCCTAGACAGTTGGTTGCTGTCCACCGAGTGATCCTTATAAAACACATATAATTCATTAGCCTAATAAAGTGAGTGAAGCTGCTGTAAAACACAGCATAAACATATAAGGGCTCTATTGCCATTGGGAAAACCATTTTCTGACCCTGGCAGACGTCATTTCATGGTCATCTGTGTGTCAGTTTTATTACCCTATAATTACTTTGCACAGATGAGCAAAGCATTCGGTTCTGTAAACATATAATTGTATAAAATGGGGCTGTAAGAACAGTCTCAGGCGCTCTACGACTCTCGATTACAGAGCATCATGATGATCAAAGGACCGACGTTTTAGAGCAAGGCAAAATTATCTTTAGACACAGACAAAGAACAGAAGAACTGAATGCAGCATATTGACTGGACACACTCCTTACCAAGTTCACAAATCACAGAATCCCAGACTGGCAGGGATTGGAAGGGACCTGGGGGGATAATCCTGTCCAAACCCCTGCTCAAGCAGGCTCACAGGACATCATCCAGGTGGGGTTTGAATATCTCCAGAGAAGGAGACTCCACAACCCCCCTGGGCAGCCTGGGCCAGGGCTCCGTCACCCTCCAAGTCAAGAAGTTCTTCCTCAAGTTCAACTGAAACCTCTTCTGCTTCAGTTTGTGCCCATTGCCCCTTGTCCTGGCGCTGGGCACCACTGAGAAGAGTCTGGCTCCGTCCTTGTGACACCCACCCTTAAGATATTTGTAGGTGTTGATGAGGTCCCCTCTCAGCCTTCTCTTCTCCAGGCTAAACAAGCCCAGCTCCCTCAGCCTTTCCTCACAGGGGAGATGCTCCAGTCCCCTCATCATCTTTGTAGCCCTCCCCTGGACTCTCTCTAGGAGTTCCTCATTGTTCTTGAACTGGGGAGCCCAGAACTAGACACAGTGCTCCAGGTGCGGTCTCAAATCAGGGCTGGAAGAGGCCAGTAAGATATTACTGAGATTGTAGAGCCTTTCCATCCCACAACATGGGACACAAACTGCTCGGTAGCGCTAACGGTGGGTGACTCTCCGGATGACTTCATCCTCCCACTACCATAAATCATTGCTTGCAAACGTGCAGGTTAAATCATTTTCGATGGCATAAGGTGATGTGAATTGTGCGCTCTGCATCGTTGAGACCTCCTGCGACGTTATGAGTTGAAAGAGGAACTCTCCTCTGAAACGTGCATAGAATTTCAGCAAGGATGGGGAAACTCCTGTTTCTGACTGGATGGGAATGACCCTAATTAAGGATATGTAACAGATGGGCTGATATACCAGGCTTTCATCCATGGTGATCCCATCCTGCCCTGCCAGCCAGCACCACTCCAGTTGAAACGGGATGGCAGCTTTCTGGTATCTCATCCTAGAAAGCGTACGGCGATGGGCTACGGTGTTACACTCAAAATCTTCTTATTTGCAAAAGGGACACAGCACACGTACAGAGCCAGGAAGCTGTTATCCTAATTAAGTCTTAACTATCTATCAAAATACAGCAAGGAGTTGTTATTAGTTCTTATTAGTCCAGTTACAATAACGCAACCACAGGGTCAACGCAAAGCTTGTGGCCTTCTCTTAGGGATGGCAAACCCCACCATTTATTGGGCTACAAGGATGTTTCTTGCACCAATGGGGGCAGGCGTTCTCCCAGTCTGAATTCGAAAGTCACCCTGTAAATAAAACCTCATGTTTGTGTTTATATTCCTCCAAGGCATGACAGATCTCGGAACAAGTCCTACGAGCTTGGGAAGATGAAATAGGTGGAAAAAAAATACTGACGACGATGAACCGCAGAATCACAGAATCACAGAATGGCAAGGATTGGGGGGTGTACAAAATATGACTATATTTTTCTGATCTAAAATCCTACCTTTGTGGCTACCTGCATTGAAAATTATGCTCAGACGCCTCACATTCTCTTCTTACAACTCTCCCATTTTTTCAATTACCAGAAATAGGTAAAAACGAAAAATGTAGCGATGCAAATTCTGCAACTTCACCGATAGGATGGATGGTGCAGCACTTTTACTTTGGATTTTTTCCCATCAATTTTATTTTCCTGCATTGTAAACACTGCACCAGGCATCAAGAACCTAATACTTGTCCTACCTCAGCCAGCCTGTGTGATTCATCTCAGGCCTCTGCATTTCATCTTCTTCCACTAACAAAAAGCGTGACTAGTGCTTGAATGGTGTGAATAATTTATTATTATTTCCAGTTCATTATTATGCCAAATTTATTCTTGTAAAGAAATAATTTCTCAGAATATACTGATTTTAGGTGTCACGTGCAAGACAACCTTCAGAAAGTACCTAAAATTCACTTTTTGAGAATGAAGCTTTCTGGGCAAAACATCATCAATTAAAATGTCCCCAAATTATCATTTGCATTTGAAAATATATATATATGTTAAAGCATTCCGATGGTGAAATTCAGACGTGGAAAGTTGTATTTGAAAAGATGGCATTTGCATTTCATCCTCTGCAGCCGTAAGTCTCACCATACTGCAAAAATACCTAGGAATTTATTCTTGTACCCCAAAGAGCCAGGTTACCAGCATTGAGAATTAGGCTCCTCTTTATCCTGGTACAGCTGGACAGATGAGAAACTTTCCTTACATTCCTGTGCCAGCACACATCACTCATGACCTGAAGAGGCCCCCTTTTGGGTGAACATGCATTTCAGTCTCCAGGAATATTTAGTCCATGGTCCTTCCTGCTAAAACTCTCAACCGAGGTTTAACAAGGCCAAGTGCTGGGTCCTGCCCTGGGGTCACCACAACCCCAGGCAGCGCTCCAGGCGTGGGGCAGAGGGGCTGGAAAGCTGCCCGGCAGAAAAGGCCCTGGGGGGGTTGGTGGAGAGGGGGCTGGATAGGAGCCAGCAGGGTGCCCAGGTGGCCAAGAGGGCCAGCGGCATCCTGGCTTG
>NW_009258662.1:810174-838561 GCF_000687185.1 Egretta garzetta
ATTTAACAGCCGGGCAGAGGCGGTGCTGAGGGCCGGGGTTTGGGGGTGGGATGGCAGGGGTAGGTTAACAGTTGGACTCGATGATCTTACAGGTCTTTTCCAACGTAAAGGATTCTGTGATTCTATAACTGGGGGTAGTTGTACTCTCAGCGATGCCTTAACCCAAGCCTTTCCTTTGTGCTTCTCCAATGCCGCTTTGATTGGATTCCTTATGTCCAGACTAGAAGACATATTTCTTCTGTCTGGACGTCTTGCTTTCCACTCCTGCAGTAATAACCAAGCACTCATGGCTGCTCTTGCTTGATTTAGCACAATACAGCAGCCAAGGTGGGATTGCTCTCACTGCAGAAGAGCACTATATCAGATTTAAGAGCTGCGCTAGCAAAAGACCCGTTATTTAGCCAGTTGGCTAAAATGCCTCGTAACATGCAAAGTCTTCCAAGATGTTCAGTGTCAGCACGGACTGAACACAAATGGGGCGTTATGGTCTGCCAGGGGCTGGTGGTGCTAGTTCTTTAGCAAGTGGAGAGAGAGTAAAGAAGCAGCAAGAGGGAATGGAGTAGAGGACAGGATCTTGTGTTAGAAGCTTTACGCTAACACTGAAGTATTAACACTTAAACATTCATATAAACACAGAAAAAGACATCATGGAATCACAGAGTGGTTTGGGTTGGAAGTGGCCTTTAAAGACCATCTCCTTCCAAACCCCACTGCTGTGGGCAGGGACATCAGACGAGTGCTGCCTCTGTGCTAGTGATACTCCAGGTATCTCAGAAGGTCAAGGTGACATCTAGCTCTTCTCCTGGCATATCACCGGGGACCACAGCCCCTTCATTGCCTCCTGTCCTCCCACTCCCTTGCTAAAGCCATAGCTTCAAAGCGTGGCTCAGTTACCCACAACTTGCTTCTGAGTCATCTTAGACCTAGGATTGCAGAGAGGCTTTCAGTTTTTCAGGTCTCTGTTCCTCATGCATACAGAGGATTTTATGCACAAAAAAGCTCAAAGATGCCTTTTTTGACCCCACGGACATGAGTTAATCCAGGAGAGGGTGTATGGAGGGGTCAGTTCTTGGGATGCTCTTTCTTGCCATTTCATTTCAGCTTAGTGGAACCATATCAGTTCTGGGGAGTGGATGTATCTGTGTACTAAATTCATTTTTTACTTTTAAAAAATCAGAATGATGTCTCCCAAGGTGAAAAATTGGATGATGTTTGGTCTGTGTGAAGTAGCACAGACCCAGAAAAGACAGGTAGGCGTTGGCCCAAACTGAAGTCCACCAGTAGAGAACAACTACAATGGCTGCAGCATCTATAACATGAGCTACTGTTAGCAACCCTACTATTTCAATAAGCAAAACAAACAAAAAGAAGTGGCAAAACACACTTCTGCAGTCTGCCACATCTACAGGCTCTCCTTTGGTCATTCAAAACTGATGACTGGAGCAGAAGCCACACCAAAAATAATCCCATTTATTCCCTCCAGCTGTTAAAAAAAAAGGAGATGTTTTAGATCAGCCATGAATAAGAAAAAAAAGCCTGTGGTATCATGATTTGTTCCTTTAATATTTATCCTAAAGTAACTGCTGCTATTAGGTTTACGTACACAGCACCATAGCTGGACTTGACAACTCTAGAGACGTACAATAAGGCCTCTCATAAACATGAAAGAGTAAGTCAGGCTCAAATGAAATCAATCTAAAAATTGTAAGAATTAAAAAAATAGGCTGCTTGTTTTTTCATTTGCTTTCCTATTTATGAGCCTTTAGGGTTCATCTCAGTCACAGTTTCAAGGCATAGAGACCAGAAAAAAAATGAAGAAGACACAAACCATCCCTCTCCCTCCCAAATTCCTAGATGATGAGTTGGTGGTGTTAATGCAAATCCATACCATAACACCTCTGAGCAGAAGACGTCACCTGGCTTGTATTGCTGAAGAAGGCAAAGAACTGCTTTGGGCCTTGGAGGTCCATGCCAACACAAGCACATCCCAGCAGGACTTTGACTTGCTCTCTTTCTTAAGAGACGTGGTATTGCTGACCCACGCGCAGATCAACTCTCAGTGCACACAATTGCTTTGCATCTTTTGTCTGCTGCCTTTGAATTATGTCCTGGTTGGTTTTTTTTTCATCATTATTTCCAATTTGGCAAGATTTTTTCTATCCGAAGCCTGTGCCTCAACATACACAGAGTCCTTTCTTGGTTGGCACTGCCTGGCTGAAGGAACTTAAGCTCTGAACGACAGTCAGCTCTCTGAATTTCCCCAAGGTTTTCTCAGACCATAACTTTTAAATGAGTGGGTCCTTGCCACAAGCCTTCATGATGCCTGGACAGCCCGAATAAAAGACAGCCCATACCCATGCTTAATACCCATGCTTGGACGGGGCTCTGAGCAACCTGATTTAGTTAGGGGTGTCCCTGCTCACTGCAGGGGGGTTGGACTAGATGACCTCTAGGGGTCCCTTCCAACCCAAAACATTCTATGATTTAATGAGCTGATTGCTCCTTTCTGTTGAAAACAAGGACAACCTTGTTCATATCTTTGCAGTTCTTGGGGTTTCTTAGCTTTTGGATTCTGTTTTTTTGTTTGGTTTTTTTTTTTCTTCTTTTAAATTAGAGTCGTAAGCGATAATTTCCCCAATGAAACCACACAGAGCATCCCACCTATTTTAGGGCATAAAATAGCTGCAGTCCACACTAAAGCTTAACTTCAATCTTTGCTTAACAATGTACAAAGCAGATTAAGGTATCTTTTGATTTGCAGTCTCCTTTCCCACAACTGCAGGGCCCCATTGCTTATCTGCACATAAACTGCCGGCGTCCTGCCTAACGTCCCTTCTCCTGCAGCTGGACAGCATGGTGCATCCTATCATCGCAACGGGCACGTGGAGGGGAAGGGGGACCTCATGACATTTTGAACCACGGCAGTCTCCGATGAATCAAGCAGCAGGAAAAAAATAAAGTTTAGCAAGAAAAGCAGCTTGGGAAGTGAGTAACTGGAGAGAAAGGGTACATGATTAAATACTTCTGAATAGCACAGCTGTGTATATGGCTGTGGAACATATTTTTGATGTCCTTATCTGTTTACATTAGTGGTGCGTCTCTAGGATCTCAGGTAAAATGGATACCGAAGAAAATGGGGAAAAAATAGCCAACTCAGGTGAAGGTGAAGCCTTGAGGGTTTCGAACTGGAAGTGCAGTAACAGCCAGAAATCCTTCTGCGTGGTGAAGCAGCACCAACTGCTCAGTAGATTTGGTTTTCTTACAAGTCCATAAACCTGCTCGACCTTGGAAAAGAAACTTTCATCTCTATCTGCCCAGGCCCAAGATGGCTAGAACATATGTGTAGGTATCTTCCACTTAGAGCAGCTTAGAAATTACAACTGTAGAATTAATACTCTTAATGGTTAAAAAGTTAGAGAGAAAGAATAAAAACTTTATTCTCGAGTGTGTCAGGTACTGTTGAAGCACCAGAAGTTTAAAAAACCTCCACTTTTTACATGGAAATTAGAATACTTTGATAGGGAATCTTTCCAGTGGGATGACTGAACTTGATAGTCCATGTTTTAGGGGGGTTTTTTTTGCTTTTTTTTTTTTTTCATTTATCTGTCTAGGAGGCATCGTCAACTTGAAAGCAATCCACTTTTAAAATACATTTCCTTCGTTATGCTTCTGATGTCAACAAAAATGACTCAAGAGAAGAGAGAGAAAGACAGAAAAGATCTAATGACTTATCACCACTTCGCAGCGCTTATTTCTGCTTCTCCGGCTTTGTAAAGAAAATACATCTATTAACTTCAACTTTTATTTCCCTGCAGTTGCACCCTTTAACACTGACGCATAAACAGTTCTTCTCTTTGGACCACTGCCCAAATGATATATCCAGAATACTTACACCCCCCCCTCCCCCCCCATATATACTGCTTAAAAGAAGCATGCAGAGATTACAGACACACACACACACACACCCACCGTACGCACACGTATTTACAGGCGGCTACATCTCCCTGAGCACGAGAGACTTCTTTGAAAATGACATTTTGGGTCTTAAGAACTTGAACCAGTAACGCACTTACCAGCCTACAACTCTTCCTACAAGGAACCATGCTCAAGCAGGTTTCAAACAGCTTTCCTGGAGCAGTTCCACACCGGAGCTTCTCTAACACTCGGCAACGCTCTCCTCCCTTTATTGGGATGTTTTAGCCTTCTGACTTTTACGGCAGATGCATTTAAGACTCCGTGATGTCATTTAATTACAGACTTAGGGAAGAAAGGCTGAAAGCTTGATTATAAGCAGCCTGCGCTGTCAGCTCTCCAGATGGAGCCACAATCTATGCCATATTGCTCAGACAGAAACTCCGACGAAGGGAAAGGGGGGACTGGAAAGAGGAATCCAAGAGCTCGCTTCTCTTTGGTTTTTTTCCTCTTTACCGTTAGCATGCAGCGTTCAGCCCCTGATGAAATAATAGCTTAAGATTAGTCTCTTCTCAGTTCCCCCCTCTCTCTCTGTATCTATATATTTACACACCCATACACTTATCAATATAATCATAATTGCACAGATAGCAAAGCAGAAGTCTACAGGCAGCAGCAGACAGGCCTACATAAAATGCAAGATTCTGCCAATTCTATGTATTCCCTGATTTATATACATTTTTTTTTTTTTGTATCGCAAACCCACATTATTTGAGATAGGCTCTACCTAAGTAGCTTCAGATCAGCTTATCTTTAAAAGCCAAGCGTACGATTCTAGAGACATGCAGTTTTCAGTAAGAGTATTAAATAGAAGCAAAAGTGGAAAGAAACAGGACACAAAGCGACGAAAAAGGAGAAATAACAGGGTGACAATATAACGTTAACTTGCTGGTCAGTGACTATGGAGAAAAAATAAAGAAGAGAGGAGGCTCGGCGAAGAGACGTAGGTATTCAGTGCCTTGTCTTTCCCAATAGATCCATCACCTGCGAGAGGTATCCCTGAGTTTGTCCCTAGGCAGCACTGTACAATAATATGAATGGGAGCAAGAAACAACCTATTAATCATCGGAAGCCTCCATCCAGTGGTGAGCACAAAATACAGTCCTCCAGCACAGTGGGTATTAAACCAATGGAGATATTAAAAAGGACATGATGTTGGACCGATAAGAAGGGGACTGAGGAGACAGAATACAGAATACGGAATGTAGCAAAGCACCTGAAGAACGGTGCTGTGAGAAGCAAATTCTCAATGTCTCCTACCCCCTCCAAAAGTGCTGAACACTATTTAGCAAAACTAGCTGAAAATTGAAGACACACATAGCTCAAGGATGCTCTGATAAAAAAAATAACTGCAAAAGTTTAAGGCTCAGCTAAGGAAATCAGCCTAAACTGTGAATCCTAGAGCTGTTGCGGACCTCTCAGTTTCTTAAGGAAAAAAAAAAAATCTGAATTTGGTTTGAGATTTGGATTAAAGCAGTAGAAAAGAAAACCTTCTGCGTTTCTTTACCCATTTAATTCATCCCTACCTTAGGATCACAGTATGGTATATTGGAAGGTAATAGATTTATAGCTCAACAGAAGATGCATTCAACATTAAAGAGGCACCGACACTTGATCTCAAGCCAAAAAAATCCTCATCGCTCTCTGGATTTACAAAGTCTTGTGTTGACAGTACAGTAGTGTCTGAATGAAGTCAAGAAAAGTTAATTAAAAAATAATAACGTCCCTTATATTTTATCCCTCTCGCTGCTCTCTTCTTTCACCTCCTTTTTCCATGACCTTAAAGAACTGAGGACCCAAAACTGAAGTTAATGAGAAAAAAAAGATGATTGAAGTCATGCAAGAAAAGGCACGCTCAGGAAAAAAAAGCTGTTTCCTCCCATTATTCCATCCTCTGAACAGAAAGTGGTCATACGATTAATTCTTCCCTGCTGATGAGAGCTGACACACGTTGGAAAAACTGAAAACGTCTTCTCCACACTTGGCCAAATTTCAAATCTGATTTGAAAAGCTATTTGATAAAGATGGAAAGAAAAGGATTGCAGCACATTCCTACTTTTGGGAGACTCAAACTCCACTCCCGCCCCAGGGTTCCCACGCATGGTGCAGCAAGAGCAGTGGCACCAAGGTCACCTCTTCGCACTCAGGCACCTCACCAGCAGGGTACTGTCACTGGAAGTCTGGGTTCCTTAGACATGCACAAACCTCCATCCTTCTCCTAAACTTTTATCTTTTGGAGTCCACACTTGTGACTGAACACACATACCTTAAGTACGTTGCAGTCCTCAGCACAAGAAAGACATGGACCTCTTGGAGCAGGTCCAGAGGAGGCCACAAAAATGGTCCGAGGGCTGGAACCCCTCTGCTATGAGGCCAGGCTGAGAGAGTTGGGGTTGTTCAGCCTGGGGAAGAGAAGGCTCTGGGGAGACCTGATTGCGACCTTTCAGTACTTAAAGGGGGCTTATAAGGAAGATGGAGACAGACTTTTTAGCAGGGCCTGTAGCGATAGGACAAGGGGTTATGGTTCTAAACTAAACAAAGGTAGATTTAGACAGATCTAAGGAAGAAATTCTTTACAATGAGGGTGGTGAAACACTGGCAGAGGTTGCCCAAAGAGGTGGTAGATGCCCCATCCCTGGAAACATTCAAGGCCAGGTTGGACGAGGCTGTGAGCAACCTGCTCCAGGTGAAGATGTCCCTGCTCATGGCAGGGGGGCTGCACTAGATGACTTTTAAAGGTCCCTTCCAACCCAAACTATTCTATCATTCTACAAAATTGCAGCTTCAAAGCCAGGTAATTAGCAAACTCCTACAATGACAATAGAATTGATGGCAAACACAAGCCAGAGTTAGAGGATGGACAAGAATGACATCCTCATTACGCAGACCCCTAGGTTACCAGGCTAGAAACTCCCTTTGGTTTTGGAGATGAAATCGAGGCACACTTTCACACAAGGCCAGACGACCCACAACCCCTGATGTGCACACAGCAGCACTCATTTTCATTCCAGTTCTTGACAGTAAAAAATAGGGCTAAAATGTCTTGAATTATTTCACACTCTTTTTTTGAAATAAAGCCCCAAGTTGGTGGCGATGAAAGAGTACATAAGGATGAAGGGACGTTGAACAGTCCCCCGAAAATCAATTTCCAGATGCCGTTTTTGTTATTTAGATGTTAGCCCCCCCCTCCCACCCCCCCCCCGCCATACAGGACTGTAAGTTTGAGCTATTGAGAAACAAGAGACAAAATGTAAAAGTCAGCAGCATTGAGTAAACTATTAAAAAAATATCAATTTATAGACAGGGCCATTAAATATTTTTGTATTTAAGCTTTTTGCTTGTACAGTAAAAATGGCATCTGGATATAAATTCCATGGGCTTGAAAAAGCAGAAGCTTGTAGCCTACAAAAACAAAATTATAATGCAACTTTGGAATGGAAATTTAAACTCCAAAGGTAATTTTCCATTGACGGTGCTCACTGATGCATGTATTATACTCTCAGGGATGCGTAAATAGGATTTGTTTGATTGCTTTATCATCCCTCCATTATACCAAATCTTCTAAAGCAGTGGGAGACATCATAGGGCTGTTTGTAGATTCCTTGTTTGAAGACACAGTGGGGGCAAAATTGTATCACTCCTATCGAGGAACAGGGCCTGACCATGAAATCATAATTAATGCCATAACAATCTACTTATAAGTCTCTGAAGCAGCCGGGATGGGGATAAATTAGATGCAAAATATTGTTAGCATTTTATTTAAATTAAATTAAAAGAAATCTGACATGACAGGAACCATATTACAGACTAGTAAGGGATCAGATGAAGCAATTACAGCAAAGGGTTGGGGTTTTTTTTCGATATGCAAAAAGACACGAGCTTTAGTGACATCACTGCTTTGAAAACGCAATTCTAAATTTTCTTGAGTAGCCCAACACCTGCCAACGGTTGTGGTTTCCAAGAGAGCGTCTCAAGTTTAGAAATCCAACCAGGTGAGTTATCCCTCCTTAAGCCCTAAAATCCCTAGCAGAGACTTTTCAGTTCAGCATCTTACAGATCGAGAGAGATTTCCACGTCACTGCCGGAACACAACAGAAAGTGGTCAACATGGGAAAGAAGTGTCTGCTGTGACCTTAGCAAGGGAAAATCAGATGGGACAGCACAGAGGACTGCTCTCACCTGGAAAAAAAATGAATTGTGTAACTGGCTTTACTGGAAAGGGTTTTATTCAGTAACAATTGCAAAAAACCCCCCAAAACCCAACAACCCAACCAAGAAAAACTTCCACTCTAAGATGCCTCCACTTACGCTGTGCAAAGCAACTGAGGGTGAAGAGTCACTCTGAGCTTCACTGAAAGAACTATTCGGTGCCTTCCAAACACCAACTGAAGAGAACTTTTGTCCCACTAAACCTTTATTATCAATGTTGGCATACAAACCAGACAAAGAACTTGTAGACCTCAGCTCAAGGAAGACAAGGAGGAAAAAAAAATATGCATAACCTAAACCCAAGGCAACATCGTAAATGATGGCCTTTCAACAATAGACTTCATTTTAAAGCCAGAATTTCCAAATACAGTGGGTAGCTGAGCAATGGGCCAATACATCAATAATTAGGGGACCAATCTAGAAACCATGATGATGATGATGATCTTCAGACTCCAGGATGCTTTTGCTTGAGCTATTCTGGTACACAGGTCCTTGGTCTTGCCTGTCCAGCTGATAGGCAAAATAATGGCCTAGCAACAGGGCTTCTAAAATCACATGATTACACATGGTGCCTCCTGCTCTACTGGCAAAGGCAGAGATACATGACAGGCAAAGAGGACAGACGCTTCATGTTTTATTAAGATGCTTTTGAAGACCCTGAATGCCCATATGGGTGGCTCAGAGCTCCTGAACATTGATATCTACCATCTTTGCACTCTGGCCAGAACAAATGAAGTTTGTCCAAAATGTTGTGCTACATGGCAATATCAACTTTGAGAGCATAATGTGGTCCAACTGCCCGGGTACAATCCCAGCAATCTAGAGCTCCAACTGAGATGCAAAAACTTATCTTCTACTGTTGCTGCGATAACCCAACTGATTTGCACCTGGCTCTTGATCAGTAAAAGAACAACATTTGGGTACCTCCATGAACGTTTCCATGATCAGTTAGTTGGTTTCTGTTCTTTACATATGTAAAGTAACAGTTTCTAAATACCACAGTATCTATCCTCAAACCACCCTGTGATCTATGGAAACTATCACCCTCACTTTACGCACCAGGAATCGAAGGACACGTGCATGAGCAGAAAGTGGAAGGAGGAACACAGACAAAGAGGTGAGAAGAAGAGAACTTTGTTCTACGTTACAGCTACTCTAAAGCCAAATTTCTCGAAGCATCACAGTGAGCACCAGAAACTGCTGGGAATCAGGATTTTCTGAATTATACAAAAACTTGCATGAGTGACAACAGAATTACCTCTTTCTAAGAGCTTGACCCACATCTTCTGAGATAATGACTACCAAATGGTGGAGGAGGAGAGGAGTGCCACTAGAGGAGACCTGCAGGATTAGACATCTCTTGAACTTTATAAGGCTCCCTGACAAGTAATCTTTGGGAAAAGCTGGAGCTGGGAGGAATTGGGAAATGTTCCTCCACGCTACCAGGGAATCATATCCCTTTCACTTTGCTGCAGTATCCCCACACATACAGAACATGTAGAGCACAGAAGGAGTTATAGTCCTGCTACACGGCACGGGGGGAAAGGCTACGTTAACTGTCAAACTACTGTCTCATATATTCATAGTTAATTCTGGCAACCGATTTCAATTAGGGCAAGGAGGGGGGAGGGAGTTCTTCTGCCCTTCACGTTACCAGACATGTATTAGGAATGACAGCCTATGATTGCTGCAGACAGCATCTAATTAACTGTCATTATAAAACACATGTCAAAGCCCGGGGCCTATGCTGGATCCGCTGTCTAATTTAGCTCCAGAATATTAAAAATCCCCTTGAAACAAGCTGGTGAATGAATTTTGTTGTCTTATTAAACATTCTCTACCCTCCCCCCCCCCCCCCCTCAACCCCCCCTCCCCTTCCTCTTTGGTACTTGGTATTTGGAATAAATGATGGATTAAAACTGTTTCTTTTCTTCCTCCTTACTGTAGTCAGCCTTAAAGAGAAGGATTAGAACACAAATATGACATGAAAGTGGAAGCTGTCTGCAGAACTATTAGATGACTAATGAAACAATTATATCTAAACACCACAACAATTACTTGTGGGGCTTATTTTTTCTGTAGCACGCTGCACAGTCAGACCTTAGTTCTCTCTCTCTTTTTTTTTTTATTAATTAGAGCAAGCATAAATTAATCCATCTCTGTTTCTGCAAGCATTACTTGCATGGGGATGCTCAGTGGAGCAGCTGGATGGAAACCTCTTCATTAAATTCCTGGTGACATCTACCCCTTTGCTGCACCAACGCAAGACAACGGTCAGTGTGGAGGCAGGCATGAATTTGGTGGGGTAAAAGGGAAAGGACATAGGCCAGCTAAGGGGATTTTAATCCCTCCTTTAGCACAACTTCATACAAGCAATTTATTGTGGGTTGACGTGCGAGCAACCTGCTATCCCTACCCCATTTTGGAGAAACCACCAAGAACGACAGTTGGGCTTGTTCAGCCTGAAGAAGAGAAGACTGAGAGGGGACCTCATCAACACATACAAATATCTTAAGGGTGGAAGTCATGAGGATGGAGCCAGACTCTTTGCAGTGGTGCCCAGCGCCAGGACAAGGGGCAATGGGCACAAACTGAAACATAAGAGGTTTCAGTTGAATATGAGGAAAAACTTCTTTACTCTAAGGGTGCCCGAGACCTGGCCCAGGCTGCCCAGGGGGGCTGTGGAGTCTCCTTCTCTGGAGATATTCAAAGCCCGCCTGGACGAAGTCCTGTGTAACATGCTCTAGGAGAACCTGCTTGAGCAGAGGGGTTGGACTAGATGATCTCCCGAGGTCCCTTCCAACACTTGCGATTCTGTGATTCTGTGACACCACTGCAATGACCTTAGTGATATAAAACCAGAGCATGTGAGCCAATGTCATGCTTTAAGAGTGCTCAGACTTCATTTGGAAGCTTTTTTTTTGGATAAACCTATTTACAAGTGGCATTTCTTCATTCAACTGGGAAGCGTATTTTGGTGTTGGAGTTCACCTTAGTCTTAACAGCACAACCTGCTCCAGAATCCCAGACAAATTACATATTCTGGAATTGTATTCTATCCACTTCATTTTTTAGAGGAACCACTCATCTTCTCTGAATGCTGTACAGTGTAGACCTTCCTTTTCCAGTCACAGATTCCAGCTACCAGAAGAAATCAAAGAGCTGATTATTCCCAGCAACAATACCTAAAAGGCCAGGAAATGCCCTTCACTGCGAGGGCAGTCCAATTTTGGAATGAGATGCTCCAAACCCTATAATCCATGAGTACTTCTCAATTTAGCCTTCTTCCTCTTTCCCAGAGGTAAAAACTGAGCGACAAGAACAATGTCATTAGAGGACGTTATGATAATAACGGAGTACTGCGTCCAGCTCTGGAGGCCTCAGCACAAGAAGGACATGGACCTGTTGGAGCGGGGCCAGAGGAGGGCTACTAAAATGCTCCGAGGGCTGGAGCCCCTCTGCTATGAGGCCAGGCTGGGAGAGTTGGGGGGGTTCAGCCTGGAGAAGAGAAGGCTGCGGGCAGAGCTGAGTGTGGCCGGTCAGGGCTTAAAGGGGGCCCAGAGGAAAGGGGGGGGACAAGCTTTTTAGTAGGGCCAGCTGGGACAGGACAAGGGGTAATGGTTTTAAACCAAACCAGGGTAGGTTTAGACTGGATAGAAGGAAGAAATTCTTTACACTGAGGGTGGTGAAACACTGGCAGGGGTTTTCCAGAGAGGTGGTGGAGGACCCATCCCTGGGAACATTCCAGGCCAGGTTGGACGGGGCTGTGAGCAACCTGATGTGGTTCAAGGTGTCCCTGCTCCCTGCAGGGGGGTTGGGCTGGGTGACCTCTAGGGGTCCCTTCCAACCCAAAACATTCTGTGATTCTATCATTCTATGACAATGCAACAAAAAGCATGCAGAAAATAGCTCCTAGTGTTAAAAGTCTTATTGTCATAACCTAAAGGGCCTATGTGACCACTGCCTCAAATAACTAGATTTTCTCTAAGTCTGCTTAAGTGGCTGTAACATGCATTACCTGGGACAAAATAGGATAACGAACCCGACAAACCAGCTATTTTATCATTGCGCCTTTCACTTGGAGAAAAAGTGAGGTTTTGCCTTATGGGAATGCCCAGAATCCTCCAGACATCCTTACTTTACAGAAATGTTCAATCTTTTTCCCGCTCCACAGGATGGTGTAATACGCCTTAGCAGAGCAGTGCATTTCAGGTGTTTGCAGCCCGATTTCAGAAACGGAATGAAATTCAGACACAGCCTCCAGGCAGAAAGGAAGATCCAATCTATGAAAAACACCAACTCAGGGGATATCAGAGAGTCCATTAATCATTAAAGCATGAAGCTCACTTGCTCCACATCTCTGCTTGGTGTTTGTAAATATAGTACCTTGTTATAGTTAAAGCTTGATATAAAAAGCAGCTCTAATGCCCCAAGGGCTGATACCGAAGAGCTTGATTTCCTAGATCCAACCTACCTGCGATCTCTCAAGCTTAGCACTTGCTCCAAACAGTATTATGACCAACACTATCCTTCTGCATCTGGCCTTGCAAAAGAGCCTCGCATACTCCCTGTTCTCAAGGCAGAAGTCCAGACATATTTTACAGTTTCCAGACCTGTGATTTAAACAAATGTCACAGAATCACACAGAATGGCAGGGGTTGGAAGGGACCTCGGGAGATCATCCAGTCCAAACCCCTGCTCAAGCAGGCTCACCCAGAGCAGGGGGCACAGGACAGCGTCCAGGCGGGGGTTGAATATCTCCACAGAAGGAGACTCCACAGCCCCCCTGGGCAGCCTGGGCCAGGGCTCCATCAACCTCAAAGTCAAGAAGTTCTTCCTCACGTTCAACTGAAACCTCTTCTGCTTCAGTTTGTGCCCATGGCCCCTTGTCCTGGCACTGGGCACCACTGGGAAGAGTCTGGCTACATCCTCATGACATCCACCCTTAAGACATTTGTGTTGATGAGATCCCCTCTCAGCCTTCTCTTCTCCAGGCTAAACAAGCCCAGCTCCCTCAGCCTTTCCTCGTAGGGGAGATGCTCCAGTCCCCTCATCATCTTTGTAGCCCTCCCCTGGACTCTCTCGAAGAGTTCCTCATCTTTCTTGAACTGGGAAGCCCAGAACTGGACACAGTGCTCCAGATGGGGTCTCACCAGGGCAGAGTAGAGGGGGAGGAGAACCTCCCTCACCCTGCTGGCCACGTTCCTCTTAATGCACCCTAGGATGCCACTGGCCTTCTTGGCAAGAAAGGAACCTCCAGTTCCTTCGGCTTGCGGAAGACACCACGTAAAGTATGGTCTCATCATTATGGGACCAACCCAAGATGTCAGCGACCTGGGTTCAAGTATCTCACCTATGCAGATACCACTAGGCAAGATACTAATTTAGAGGTCTATATGTAAAATAGGGCCCAGAATACAGCAAATGAAGATGCTAGAAGTGCTTTACATAGGGTAGTGTGCCTAAAGCCTTCATGTTAATTTGCCTCTCTTTAAAAGCTGAGTTCTTTCCATGATGAACTGCTTGTTTATGCCACGTCAAGGGAAGGAAGAAAAGTAATATTTAGACAAAGCATGAAAAGTAAAAATACGTTTACAAAAACGCTATTCCTGAAAGAAGGTTTCAGGCTTTGAAAATATAACCAGGCGGTTTAGTCCCAAGACGGGTAAAGAATTTACAGTCACCTTGGGATTTTTTAATTTCTGGAAGCTAGCAGATAATATGGGGTTTTATCTGCCTTTTTAGTGTCTGTTCTCTGAAAGGAAACCTATCGCTGTGCTTCCACTTCCCAAAGCCTGACTCACGTTGCCTCACTCATATATTTCACTTTATAGTTGACTCATATATTTATTTATTTTCACCTGTACATTTGACTTTGTTCTGTCTTGTCTGCTGTTACCAAATTAGCAAAAATCTCCAAATCTAAAACATTTCCACTCCCTTGCTAAGTACAAGCCATCAGAGCTGAACTCTCCTCAGCGCAAATCCAAGACTCCACACAGAAGCCATGGACCCACCAAAGCTGATTGGGTTTCTGTAACGGACTTCAGTGGAAGGAGAACTTAAAACTATAAAATCTGTTTCTTCACCTCATTTTTACTCATGTGTAGTGCCACTGGTAGCTGTGATTTTCATCCTGACTTGGAAAAGAAAAAAAATTTCAACTGTCTTGGGAGCTTTGTGAAGTGCCAAGGGTAGGTGGGATGTCTATTTTAGAGATTCAGTCAACTGGTGTATAGGTTTGCGATGGCTGTGAGAAGTTCCAACCTGGGTGACGCTTCTTAGTGGTGCCCAGCACCAGGACAAGGGGCAATGGGCACAAACTGAAGCAGAAGAGGTTCCAGTTGAATGTGAGGAAGAACTTCTTGACTTTTAGGGTGCCCGAGCCCTGGCCCAGGCTGCCCAGGGGGGCTGTGGAGTCTCCTTCTGTGGAGATATTCAAAGCTCGCCTGGACGCTGTCCTGTGCCCCCTGCTTTGGGTGAGCCTGCTTGGGCAGGGGGTTGGACTGGGTGAGCTCCGGAGGGCGCTTCCAACCCTTGCCATTTTGGGATTCTGTGATACTACCTGCTCTAGGACTTGTTTGTAGTCACTGCCTTGTGAGGGTAACATTAGCAAGTCTCCACCAAAGAAGACTTTATCATCTTTACTTAACTTTTCCTTCATGCTGAAACAGTGAAATATTCTCATCCCCTTTTCCAGGTGGACAACAGAAGAGCAAAAAGACTGAGTGGGCGATCTGATGTTTTTCACACAACCTGTGCAAGAAAAGGTACCGCCGTAAAGCAGAATCCTCTAATGAATGAAGTCGGTCTTGGGGACCTGGGTTCACATCTCTTGAGATGCTTCTTGTGTGGGAAGGCAATGGTGCTGCTTTACAATTGGAAATGATTCCCGAACCAGTGATGCCCGGAGCCATTACCAGGCATTTCCAGCAGTTCTCGTTAATGTTACTATTGATTCTTCCACTTCTCTACTTTTTCTCCTGTGATTCTTCAATTTCCGTATTTTTTTTCCCTGTGATTTTTCAATTACAATTTCTAACAGCAGACTTGTGCCCTTCACTCTGTATGGAGGAGTAAATCACTCATTTCTTTAAAATGCTTATTTCCCAGTAGATTAACAATGGTGATTATTAACAGAATTATTAACAAGTTTGGAAGAAATGTATTGCTGTTCAGCAAAGCATTTAAGCACATGGCACGGAAACACTTTGTAATTCTTACTGGTTTTACTACTCTATTCCCAAGGTATCTCAGTCACAGGCCAGCATTCAAATGAAAGATTAAAAATGCTCCAATTGGATGGACATAACTACGAGCCAAGTTCTGCACTCGTGTTTAAAAACAAATACAAAAAAATAATCTTTCTGTTGATTTTGGGGCACAGTTAAAAGTGACTACAGTTAGTGAACATTGGAGAAGAAGAGATACGGCTTCGGTGGAATCTGTGGGTTACGCTCCTCAGGAGTGTTTGGATTATCTGCCCAGTTTCATTTCAGTGATTACGAAGACATCGAAGAGCCGCGTTGGCTCAGCACACTCATTAATATTCTGCTCCTTCACTGATAAAGTTCTCATTCAATGGCACATTATGTCTTGAAAAATGCAAAGAAACATTCCTAACCCTTCTTGGGATGAGACCAAATCCTCTCTATCTTGCTACATAATCCTGGCCATGTTTATATATTGCTTTAGAAGAGTTATTTCTTTCCTCTGCTCCTACCGCTTTAGTCTATTTAGTTGCTTCTTTCTTACCGCTTTCCTGAGGTTCTCAACTTAAATACATTAATGCACTGTGGTTCAGTGATCCCCCAATACCGAACACATTTTTGCAGTATTGATCAGGAGCTCACTGCTCAAATGAGTAAAAACCTACAGAGGTCAATGCTATAGAGCAGTAAATGTGCCAGATATAGAGAGAGATGATACATATGGGTGTGGGCGTATGTACGTACACAAACTCTCCCCATGTTGTGTAGCATCCAGTCATCTAGCCGCAGAAGCGTGTAGACACTTGGTTATTAGCTTCCTTATTGAACGTGATTAAAGATATTTATGTTATCACTTTCCTTTCGATTTTAGGGACTAAATATAAATTCACAGATCAAAATTAGCGCTAATGGGTATCGTATTAAAAACCAAATAGGGCCCTGGCTGTATAATATGTTTATAGTACTCCACATTTAAAAAAAAAAAAAATAATTAAGGGTTTGGTAAAAGGTCAGAAGTCCCAAAGGGTTACATTTGTCTAGCATGAGAAAGTAGTTTCCTTCCAAAGCCTCACGACAAACAAGACAAATGTACTTTTTCTTTGTCAGATGGAAAAAGGTCTTGGTGGGTGATAAATAGCAGCCCCATCCAATTTTGTAATCCAGTAAGAAAAAAATATACATCTTTGTGCTGAGAGGTAAAAATCAAACCAGCTTTTCCTCTCTTCGCCTAATCACCAATTAAAAATATGTTGAGTTTTAGTTAGTCTAAATTGAATTTCATTCACATTAAAGAATGCAACCTATCATTTGACAAAAATCGAGCAACTATTCTTTCAGAAAGCACGCAAAATCAGTAATTTAATTTAACTAGAAAGTGTGTGGCTTTTCTGAAAAGAATTACACTGTTGATTGTGTTAAGCAAATAATAATTAACGCGAGTACATACAGCTCTAATTAGCAAGGAATTTAATTAAACAAATATGCCAACATAACAAGATGCATAACAAAGTAATCGTACTATGTCTTGCCAACGCAGTCTTTACTACTTCAAAGTTTTTACACGGCGATTATAAAGCAATCTTGAACGACTGGGTACGCAAGAGCAGCAAGCCAGGCTCTACGCAGCCCCGCGGAAATGCACAGACCCCCATAAAGCCAAAGCCCGTCAGAAATGATTGCATTGTCTGTTGAATTCCCTGCATTGCTCCATCACCGTGCCTATCTTCTACGAAGAGACGTATATGACCACTTTTAACAGTGCTGGCTTTCAGAATTACAAAGGAGAAATCCTGTTTCTCAAAATTAATAAAATACAAAAGCCAATCTTGTCATTGCTGACCTTGTATCTTGTCTGACAGCCTGGAAAATGTAAAGTGATATCAAGACATAGGGAAGAGTTGAGGTTGGAGGATCATCCAGTTCAATCCCTGCCCAAGCAGGGACAGTCAAAGCAGGTTGCTCGAGACCATGTCCAGTTGGGTTTGGATAGAATCATAGAATTGTTTAGGTTGGAAAAGACCTTTAAGATCATCAAGTCCAACTGTTAACCTGGCACTGCCATCCCACCACTAAACCCTGTCCCTCAGCAAAAGGGACAACTTCAGAAGGGATAGCTTCAAGGATGGAGACTCCACAACCTCTCTGGGTAACCTGCTCCAGTGTTTGACACCCTCACAGTAAAAATTGCTTCCTTGTGTTGAAGTGGAATGTCCTGTGCTTCAATCACTGATACTTTCAGGCTTGCAGATACAAAGTCTGCAGTACCATGCTCAGAGCAAATTGGATTTTCCCAGCATTTTTCCTCTGACTGTCAAGTAAACCTGAAAAGTTTGCATGAAAAAGGATTCTACAATCCTTCTTCCAACAGCGTGGTTGACGTGGTGCTCTGCTCAAGGTACTATTAGTGCTTTACTGAAAAGTCTCTCTAACCAACCCCAAACCCTTTGACAGTTCCTCCACAAAGACAGACCATCATGATCAATTGAAAGGGGTTTATTCCACAAGAAATAAAGAGAATCTCTTTCAAACCCTACCTCTAATTGTGCTAGATGAAATAACCACAGATCCCTGGAGTCAAGAACAGGTTTTTCAATGACTTCAGTATCCTTTAGATCAAAGTTTGCAAGTGCCTACAATTGCTCTACTACCCAGCTCGCTCTCTGCTTTCATCAAGACCAGGGTATTCAGCGTAACCACCACTGCATTTGTGAAGAGCAAGATGATGGTCAAAATTGATCAGCATACTCCGAAACAAAGTTGTTCTGCCTGGGGAATGAACTGCAGTGAGTTTAGTGCCACTGGCAGGCCACCAAGATGCCTTCCACTCCAAACATTCACTTCTATCTGGGTGGACATCTTGGCCATCAACACAGGCACAGCTCCTCCACAAAGGAGAAAAAATCCTTGTGTAGCAAAATCCCATTTTCTCCACACCAGTTTCATCCTCAATCTTTTAATGCAAGGTACCGACCTACAGGGCTGCAATTTTCTCCAAAATTATTTCTACAAACTACATCACAGGAACGAGGATTTTTGCCTCTGTCCCTCCTTAAGTATTCCCAGCCACAGCACAGCCATTTTTAATCAGTAAAAATAGAAAATTGACGTGAAAAAGAAGACGACGAAACGATATGCTTTGCAGCGCTCTTTATGACCTAGGAAGTAGGGAAGAGTCATGGGCATCTTTGAAATAAATATGCAATACTCAGACTGCATCAGTTAATATCTTTTATGAGTCTGTTTCAAAAGCGGCAGCAGAAGTGGTATTATACAGCCTAATTAAATCAATTCATCTGTGTAACTTTGCAATGGTTGGACTTTTTCCAGAAGGGCTCCTTGGAGCATCTTTTGTTCATTCTCTGTCTCTTCCTAAATTTCTGAGGTAAACAACAACAACAAAAATGCTAATTTCTTTCCCGACACTCTACAGTCAGGGAAGGTTGAAGCCCCAAAGGATTTTTTCTTAATGTTAAACTCTCTGCTTATCAATCCCATTCTCAGCCTAAAGCTGAACACCTCTATTCTGCGCTTTATTATTTCTTAATTTATTATTTGTATTACTGCAGTGCCCAAAGGCTTTCAAGTGCACTGATTTAGTGGTGGTTTTTTTTTTTTTTTTTTTTTTTTTTTTTCTTTCTTCATGATAAACTGAAAGAACAGGATTCCTATTGGCATAAAATTCATTGAACAAGGACCCTAGAATCTCGGTGTGTAATTTGGTATCATCGCAGACGCCGGGCTTTTCCCCAGGTGCTAGTGGTGTTTTACCACGATGGGATATCTTCTCTTGCCATGTGTCTCAACGCAAGCACTTGCTTGTCAAAGATATTGACATCTGCAGCAAGAAAGCTGCTGCTACTTACTTTTTAACTTGTTTTTCATGCTTTGATTGCCACACGTATCACGTCAGCATCTATTTTTGTGATTAAAAGAATTGGAGAATCTGTAGGCAATTTAATGAAATGTAAAAAGCTGCTGACATTAAGGACAGAAGTACATAACTATAAGCACGCTGAGTTACAACACACCAGAGAAGTGAAGCAAGAGAGAGATGCAGTTATCTGAAAGCCAAAGACTCCGGAAACTGCCATTTTAGTTGGGTTGCGCGTTGTATCTACAGAATCCCAATAAGGCTGGGTCTTACCACACTTCATCACCAGGAAACAATACTGGTCCTAAACAATTTGGTCTTAAGGTACTCAAATCCAGAAAAGTTACTGTGAGGCAAATCAAGGTATTAATTCACAGGCTCAACTACTGCTTGGTCATCGGGAATGCATATTTTGACCCATGCAAACTTATTTCTCCAAGGCAATAAGGTCAGCTGCCATGCACTTATCATTGGGTATGAGCAGAATCATAGAATCATAGAATGTTTTGGGTTGGAAGGGATGTTGAAAGGTCATCTAGTCCAACCCCCCTACAGGCAGCAGGGACACCTTGAACCACATCAGGTTGCTCACAGCCCCGTCCAGCCTGGCCTGGAATGTTCCCAGGGATGGGGCCTCCACCACCTCTCTGGGCAACCCCTGCCAGGGTTTCACCACCCTCACTGTAAAGAATTTCTTCCTTAGATCCAGTCTAAACCTCCCCTGCTTCAGTTTAAAGCCATCCCCCCTTGTCCTGTCCCAGCTGGCCCTACTAAAAAGCTTGTCCCCCCCTTTCCTCTGGGCCCCCTTGAAGCCCTGACCGGCCGCACTCAGCTCTGCCCGCAGCCTTCTCTTCTCCAGGCTGAACACCCCCAACTCTCCCAGCCTGGCCTCAGAGCAGAGGGGCTCAGAAGAGCCTATATGCTCCAAGTTCGTACCCTCTATGCTAAGTAGCCCATGGTCACACAACTAGGGGCAAAGAGAAATAGTATTATTTACTGGATTAAAGTTGGTAAAAGAAACACGCAATAGAAAAGAAAAAAAAACCAACAAACAAATATAAAAAAAAAAATCTGGATCTCCAGAGTTCCATTTCATAACAAGACCATCCTTTCCATGTCATACTCTTGTATTTTTACAACTAGACCTGGTCACTGAATACGAGTATCTCCTAACCCTCATACTCAAGGCATTGCCCTCTCTTAATCCTCCATTTGTTACATGGTCAAGTATTCTCAGAATTTGATTGTGAGGCATATTTCAAAAGAAAAAAAGAAAAAAAGGGTGAGCTGTGACAGGGAGTTTCTGATGAAGGAAAGCTTAAAGGAACTCAGTCTGGTCGAAGCAAGGAAGCCTTGCAAATAAACCTCCTGAAGAAATATTAAAAACTAGAGAAAGGTTTGATTTTCTATGATGTATGCAGACCTTCTCAATAGCAGAAATAGGTTTGACAATATAAATGCAGGTACAGCTATTTAATCAGTGCTGCCTTATAGGGAAACTTCTCCAGTTAAACTAAAACAGCAGCAGAAATTTAATATAAAACTCTTTTATCCTTTCTCAGCTCCACCAGAGAGGATATTAGAAAGTCCAAGTAGACTATTTAGCATTAACACTAGACCAAGATGCAACCTCTACCCAATCTGATGGAAATATAACCTTTGGAAGATGTTTTCTTTCCCCCACCTTAATCCCATCCTGTTGAGCTTAAAAGGCTAAGCAGAACTTAAGATTGTTACACATAGCAAAATTTATTCAGAAATACATATTGAAGCAATATTCAAAATAAAAGACTTTGGCTTGGGTGCAGGTTCAGGTGGACCCTCACTTCAATTCTGTTGACCATGTTGAAAAATTGTGACACATACCCCTAACCCTGGAGAGCATTTTGCACATTTTGGGCACTACAGACAGGAATGGCAGAGAGGGCTGTCTCTGTCCAGTTCTTGGCTTGGAGCTGTCCTTTCCTTGTCCAGAGGAGAGCCACAAAGCTGGTGAGGGGTCTGGAGCACAAGGCTTATGAGGAGCAGCTGAGGGAACTGGGGTTGTTTAGTTGGGAGAAGAGGAGGCTGAGAGGAGACCTGATGGCCCTCTACAGCTACCTGACAGGAGGCTGTAGCGAGGTGGGGGTCGGCCTCTTCTCCCTGGTAACGGACGATAGGATGAGGGGGAATGGTCTGAAGTTGCACCAGGGCAGGTTTAGGTTGGACATTAGGAAAAATTTCTTCATAGAAGGGGTTGTCAGGCTCTGGAATGGGCTGCCCAGGGAGGTGGTCAAGTCCCCATCCCTGGAGGTATTTAAAAGAAGGATAGATGAGGTGCTGAGGGACATGGTTTAGTGGTGGGGTGTCAGGGTTAGGTTAAAGGTTCGACTTGATGATCTTAAAGGTCTTTTCCAACTAAAGCGATTCTATGATTCTATTTTATGATTCCAGTTTCTGGCTGGAGATCGGAGCTTGCAGAGATCCATCCCCTCCATGCCAGCCTTTGTTTCTCTAGCAGAAACCAGACCACTTTTGTTGTACTCTGCTCCTGTTAATAGGTTCTCCTATTTCGCACCTTTTTCGAAGTCAGGTAATCAGATTCGGTGTGCTGGGTTTGGCTGGGATAGCGTTAATTTTCTTCATAGAAACTAGGCTGGCTTGGACTTATGCACAGCCTGCAGTCCCTTAGGGGAGTACCTGTTCCAAGTGGAGCCTTATCTCTGAGCCACAGGGATATACCTGCTGCGGCACAGACTCATCCACAGCCACATTCGCTTTGAGGTGCGCATGTTCCAGCGTGGCCTTCTCCATGGGCCACAATGCCTTCAGAGATAGACCTGCTCCAGCATGGCCTTACCCATAGCTGCAGTCCCTCCAGGGGAGTACCTGCTCTGTCATGGGCTTATCCATAGCCACACACTTTGAGGTGCTCCAGCATGACCTCATGCACAGCCACTGATGCTTTGAGGTGTACCTGCTCCAGCGGGGACTTCTCCTTGGGCCACCATCCCCTTTGGAGGTGCACCTGCTGCAGCACAGACATAACCATGGCCACAGATGCTTCAAGATTACCCTGCTCTGGTGTGGACTTATCCACGACCACAGACGCTTTGGGGTGTCCTGCTCCCATGTGGATTCACCCACAGGTCACAGCCCCTTCAACTTGAGTTCCCACTGGAGTTCCAGCCTGTCCAGTATGGCAGCATGGGAATGGCAGCGATGCCCTGGCCGTCTGCCAGCCCGGGCACATGGCCATGGCTGTTATCAGAACGTTCCCAGGCACAGCGGAGGAAGATGATCGGTGGCACAGCAGTGAAGCAAGCGGCAAAAGCAAAAAGCAGCCGCTAACGAGCACTGGACTCCAACAGGCAGTAAGGCAAGCAAGCCCCATGGCAAGCACTGGAGCCTGCCTGTTAATAGCTAAACAGCAATAACAGCTATAAATTAGAACTGGCACATTCCAAACACATCTGTCATTATGTCAAACCCTTCCAGATCCACACTGGGTGCCAAAAAGGACTGGTGGGGTTTAACCCCAGCTGGCAACTAAGCCCCACGCAACCACTCTCTCTCTCCCCACCTGGTAGGATGGGGGAGAGAATTGGAAGGGTAAAAGTGAGAAAAATCATGGGCTGAGATAAAGACAGTTCAATAGGGAAAGCAAAAGCTGGGCACACAAGCAAAGCAGAACAAGGAATTAATTCCTTGCTTCCCGTGGGCAGGCGGGTGCTCAGCCATCCCCAGGACAGCAGGGCTCCATCACGCCTCACGGTGACTTGGGAAGACAGATGCCATCGCTCCCAACGTCCCCCCCTTCCTTCTTCTCCCCCCAGCTTTATGTGCTGAGCATGACATCATATGGTGTGGGATACCCCTGGGGTCAGTTGGGGTTGGCTGTCCCGGCCGTGTCCCCTCTCAGTTCCCTGTGCCCCCTCAGCCTCTCGCTGGTGGGGTGGGGTGAGGAGCAGGAAAAGTCCTTGGCTCTGCGTGAGCCCTGCTCAGCAGCAACTACACCATCAGTGAGTTCTCAACATTCTCCCATCCTAAATCCAAAACACAGCACTACACCAGCTGGTAGGAAGAAAATTAACTCTATCCCAGCTGAAACCAGGGCATCGCTCACGGTTATCACAGGGGAAGTTTCAAATGCATCCAGTACTAACAGTTCTTATTAATACTTCATTAATTTCCTAATGAAAACATTTCCTAGATCGCATCTGCACCACCCTGGCAGCCCAGTGTCCCAACCCACACCACATCCTTCTCCTCCTCCATGGTTTCCACCTGGCCAGCCCTCAGCCACATCTTTCCTAACAACCTTTCCTTCTCGCTTTGCCTTCCTTCAAAGCCACCGCAAGACATTTTGAGCTGCTTAGGCAGAGCAATAAAATGTTATTACGTTCAATAACTTACAGCAGAATCAAATCGTTTCTCGGAAACAATCTAATTCCGAAGCCAGGATCCACTACCTTTCCCGGGAAAGCATGATATATTGGAAGAAAGACCAACCTCAGCCGTGCTAAACCAGGATGTTAACGCTTGCTTACCCTCTCGCTCACACTGGGAGAAATCTCTGATAGGCAATTTAACCCAGGTATGTTCAAGAAAATGCAGAAAAGATTCCTGGAAATACATTTAGCCTTTTGTTTTATCCGTTGTAAGTAAATAGATGATTGTGGAATGGGATAAACGGCTTTTTCTCCGGATAAAGTACGCTTTCTGGAGTGATGCAATAGATGTGATCAGAGGAAATCCAGCTACACCAGAGTGAAAGGTCTCTCCTAACAGATTAGTAAAAACCTAACAGATTAGTAAAAGCCTTAATGCATTATAAACACGCAGCAATGCAGGTTATTATTCAGCTTGCACAACTTTGTTAACAGAGGCACGGAGAGAAACATTATCAAGTAAATGCAATAGTGGCATGATGGATAAAATATAAAGCATAGAATCATGGAATGTTTTGGGTTGGAAGGGACCCCTAGAGGTCACCCAGCCCAACCCCCCTGCAGGAGCAGGGACACCTTGAACCACATCAGGTTGCTCACAGCCCTGTCCAACCTGGCCTTGAATGTTCCCAGGGATGGGGCCTCCACCACCTCTCTGGGCAACCCCTGACAGGGTTTCACCACCCTTCACTTTGGTGGTATTTCACTATTAATAGTCTCGCCAAACAAGATCTGGCCATGATTTCATAAGGACAACGGACATTTACAGGAAATTCTGCTTAACGAGCATCGCGACATCTGAAAATCTACGCTAATGCATGCAATTACCCTAGGACGTATTTTCAGTGACCCAAGTCCTTAATCAGGTGGGACAGAGAGCCCCTCTGCAACCTCTCTTGCATCTCCTCTTCATTTGGAGGAAATCACCCAGTACCTTTGCAAGGTGCGATGGAGTGCGGTACCAGACTGCACAGAGCCATTAAGCACAAGCATTAAGCGGGTTAAAGAACAGCAAGTGTATCATATAGCACCGGAGGTGATTCCTTTTTATGTCCTCTCCAAAAAGCAGGAAACCACCCTGCGGGCTTTGGGTGACCCATTTTCAAGACACAATCCCGAAACATAGCTATCTATCTCTTTAGAGGACATGGTCCCCTGCTGAGTGCCTTGCTAAGAAAGAAGAGGTGGGCTGAAGGGAAGCGGCCATCCCCAAAGCCACGTGGTGTCTTGGAAGCATCAGCGCTGTGTCAACCCTCCTCTTCCAGTACCCTGTCTACTCCATGGTCCGAAGTTAATAAATAGCATTTCAACTCCATTCTACCTATCAGTGTCAGGAAGGGAGAGAGGGAAGCAGTCAGGCTTTACAACGAGGTAACAACCACGGTTATCCCAAGGTGTGTATGGAAAAATCATGCCAGAATGATGGGGCCAACATTTGGCCATTGCACCCAACCTCTGTACTGGACTCATCCCAACCCTGCAGACCGAGACATGACTATTTCCAGTGTTATTAGCCAAAAAGTATTTCCCTGCCCACTGTCCCTATACAGACGGTCAAGAAAAAGGCAACCCAGATGCCCATGGGGTACTCTGCCCATGCCAGACACACACCCCTTCTTCAGGGGGCAATGGAAGAGTTAACAGCCAAGACTGAAATGATCACAGACATTGGTGTTAAAGAGAGCTGGCTGATGTTGTTGCAAAGCTGCTCTCCATAATCTTTGAGAAGTCGTGGAGATTGGGGGACATCCCAGAAGACTGGAAGAAGGCTAATGTCACCCCATCTACAAGAAGGGCTTAAAGGAGGATCCAGGAAAATTATAGGCCTCTCAGTGTTTCTTCGGTCCCTGGAAAAGTTATGGAACGAAACCTCTTGGAAGCTTTCATAAATCAAATGAAGAACGTGATTGGGAAAAGCCAGCACAGATTCACCAAGGGCAAATCGTGCATGACAAACTTGATCGCCTTCCACAACAAAGTAACCTGCTTGGTTGATGTGGGGTGAGCGGTGGACATTGTCTACCTGGATTCCTCCAAGGTTTTTGATATGGTTTCCCACAGCCTCCTCCTGGAGAAACAGGTAGGTTATGGCCTAGACAAGTGGTCTGTGCCATGGGGAACCGGCTGACAGGCTGCACCCAGAGGGTGCGGGTAAATAGCTCCTTTTCAAACTGGCAACCTGGCACAAGTGGGGCCCCCCAGGGATCGATATTGGGCCCAATCCTGTTTAATATCTTCGTAAGTGATCTGGATGATGGAATCAAGTGTACCCTGATGAAGTTTGCCAAACTGAGTGCGGAAGTGGACACTTCAGAAAGGACAGCCATCCTGCAGGAAGACCTGGATAGGCTGGAAAAGTGGGCTAACAAGAACCTTATGAAGTTCAACAAAGGCAAATGTAAGTTCTTGCACATAATGCAGGTGTGCCACACAGCCTAGGATCCACCCTGCTGGGGAGCAGCTCTGTGGAAAGAGACCTGGGAGTCATCGTGGACAGCAAGCTCAATATGAGTGAGCAGTGTGCTGCTGCGGCCAAGACAGCCAATGGGGTGCTCGGCAGTATGATCCAATGGACAAGCAGCGGAGATGAAGAAGTCATCATCCCACTCAACTCGGTGCTTTGTCAGGCTGCACCTGGAATACTGTGTAGAGTTCTGGTCCCCGCCATGCAAAAAAGATGTGGGCAGGCTGGAGAAGGTCCGGAGAAGAGCCACCAAGAAGATCCAAGGCCTGGGAAGCCTCTCTTAGTCATATGAGGATGGGCTGAGAGAGCTGGGTTTGTTCAGCCTTGAGAAAAGAAGGCTCAGAGCGGATTTCATCACCATGTACCAGTATTTAAAGGGTGGCCACAAAGAAGATGGAGACTCCCCTTTCACAAGGAGTCACACAGACTCCTTATTACATTAATGTGTAATTAACCCGTAATGGGTACAGGTTACTGATGGGGAGATTCCGACTGGACATGAGAAGAAAATTTTTCACAATGAGAAGAGTCACCCATTGGAATAATCTCCCCAGGGATGTGGTTGCCTCCACCACACTGGACACTTTTTAAGACTCAGCTGGACAGGGCGCTGGGCCATCTTGTCCAGGCTGTGCTCTTGCCTAGAAAGGTTGGACCAGATGATCCTTGAGGTCCCTCCCAACCTGGGATTCTCCGATTCTGGGATCTGCTTTATAAAGTGCAATGCAAAGAATCAGGACGATTCCCTCATCGTGCAACTAATGAGGACGGCAAAAGGCATCCAGGCAGGAGATCAGAGGCAGGAAAGTCGCAGCCTATTCGAGGCCTCTTGTTTGCTCGGGTCTTTCGCCCTCACGGCATCCCAGATACTTAGCTAATTGGAGTTGCATATTTCCAGCATATGTTTTCAACTGTAATTTGGTGCAGCTGTTTCACACCGTAACTCCAATCTGAAATGATTTAATTATAACACACAGGCATCAGGAACAGCAATGAAATTACAAATAACGACCATACAAATGCTAATAAATGCTATTTTGTTGGGATGGAGAGAAGCGAGAAAATACTTCACGGGAGCAACTAAAGGGTTTTTTGTAAGCAGGAAAACGAACTGGCCCTTAAAACATTTTGATGGTTTCATTTGCAGATGAAGCAAAGGTCTGTTGAACAATTGGTGGGGGGAGAAAAAACCGTATCTCATGGCAAAGTGGTAAAAAGCTGTTCATGTGTGGGGAAAAATGCAAACGAACACAAATAAATGGTCGCTACACAGCACTATCAGGTTCAGCACATTTTTAACAGCTTCAAACACAGCAAAAAGCAAGGAGTTGGAGGAACTCAATATATCCTGCAAGCATCGTGGGCTGATTTTGCAAACGACTGCAAAGCCCTTTGGTCATCTGAAGCCTGACTCTGCTCTCGGTCAGGTCCAGTGTCCATCTTACAATTCCCCCTCCATTACTCCCGCTGAAATATCAGTGGCATCTTGGAGCAGAGCAATCCCTATCCCATGTAAGTCCGATACCTTATGTTACGGTGATGGGTTGATCCTGGCTCGACACCAGGTGCCCACTAAAGCCACTCTATCACTCCCCTCTTCAGCTGGACACGGGAGAGAAAAATATATCAAAAGATTCGTGGGTCAAGATATGGACAGGGAGAGATCATTTGCCAGTTACCGTCATGGGCAAAACAGATGCAACTTGGGGAAATTAGTTTAATTTATTGCCAATTAAATCAGAGTAGGAGAGGATAAAAAACCCTTGAATCTTAACACACCTTCCCCCCACCCCTCCCTTCTTCCCAGGCTTAACTTCTCTCCCATTTTTCTCTCTGTCCTCCCCCTGAGTGGGGCAGGGGAACAGGAATGGGGGTTGGTGTCAGTTCATCTCATGCTGTCTCTGCCGCTCCTTCCTCCCCAGGGCAGGACTCCTCACACTCCTCTCTGCTCCAGCCTGGGGTCCCTCCCACGGGCTGCAGTTCTTCACCAACTGCTCCAGTGTGGGTCCATCCCTCCCATGGGGTGTAGTCCCTCAGGAGCAGATGGCTCCAGCGTGGGTCCCTGTGGGGTCACCAGCCTGACCAGCAAACCTGCCCCAGCCTGGGCTCCTCTCCCCATGGGGCCACAGGTCCTGCCAGGAGCCTGCTCCATCATGGGCTTCCCACAGGGTCACAGCCTCCTTCGGGCACCCCCTGCTCTGGCGTGGGGTCCTCCCCATGCTGCAGGTGG
>NW_009258662.1:838799-843477 GCF_000687185.1 Egretta garzetta
GCCCCCGCTACCGAAACCTTGCCACTCAAACCCCATACAGTTACTCTGATTTCCCATCAGATTTCTTCAGCCCCAAGAGGAACAAAACCCGAGGCGTTACAGATGCTGTGGCACTTTTATGGAGAAGCAGCAATAAACCATATCCCCCACAAAATCGGAGTTAACTGCAGGTTGCGTGGTGAGTATTTCCCTTGCTATTTCCAGGCAGTATAACAGTCTCCAACACCTGCCCTGGGCAGCTGGGATCACGGTCTGAACACAGAGAAGATGCCACCTGGATGACAGGACATTCTACATACCTACACCTTTTCAGACATTGGTTTTGGACATTTATTTCCAAAGCGCTTACAGAACCTTCAGTGGGAAAGCAATCTCTAAAATGTATTACAGCATTTACCACAGGACGTATTACACAAAAGATTGGGCTGGCATTTAATCCCAATATTTCTCTGTGCTTTGAAAAGCTGATGCTAAGGATCTCCTTTAGCTTTTCTGATGGCATCACTCCTCCTTCGCCTCTACGGAGAAAAAGGATGGCTCCCTGGGTAAATGTGACAAAGTATGTGTGCAGAGGGGGAGCCATTCACCCTCGGTCAACGTATTCCGAAAGCCCATGTGTTGTGGTTTAACCCGGCTGGCAACTCAGCACCACGCAGCCGCTTGCTCACTCCCCCCTCCCTCAGTGGGATGGGGGAGAGAATCGGGAAGGAAAAAAAAAAAAAGGTAAGAGGCGTGGGCTGAGATAGAGACAGTTTCATAAGAGAAAAAAGAATAATAATAGTAATACTAATAATGATAAGAGAATATATAGAATGTACAAAATGAATGATGCACAGCGCAATTGCTCACCACCCACCGACCGATGCCCAGCCCGTCCTGAGTAGAGATCACTCTTCCCCCTCTCCGATCAACTAACCCTCCCGAGCATGATGTTCTATGGTCTGGAACAGCTCTTTGGTCAGTTTGGGTCAGCTGTCCTGGCTGTGCTCCCTCCCAGCTTGTTCTGCACCTGGCCGAGCAGGAGAAGCTCAAAAAGTCCTTGAGTACTTGAACCAGATCAGGTTGCTCAGAGCCCCGGCCAACCTGGCCTGGAATGTTCCCAGGGATGGGGCCTCCACCACCTCTCTGGGCAACCCCTGCCAGGGTTTCACCACCCTCACTGTAAAGAATTTCTTCCTTAGGTCCAGTCTAAACCTACCCTGCTTCAGTTTAAAACCATCCCCCCTTGTCCTGTCCCAGCTGGCCCTACTAAAAAGCTTGTCCCCCCCTTTCCTCTGGGCCCCCTTTAAGCCCTGACCGGCCGCACTCAGCTCTCCCCGCAGCCTTCTCTTCTCCAGGCTGAACACCCCCAACTCTCCCAGCCTGGCCTCACAGGAGAGGTGCTCCAGCCCTCGGATAAATTAACTCTATCCCAGCTGAAACCGGGACACCATGCTTTGTTATCGCCATGCGCAACTCCAGTAAAAGCCTTCGTTGTGTGTGATTTGCAAAATGTTATAAATGCAAACGTCTAGCTGCGACTCAGTTGGCTGGGAAGGTAAACACGGCAAGGGAACAACGCTTGCACAAACCTCTTTACACATCAAAGGGGAATCGCTGGAGACGGAACTTAAAAGGGCTTCATCTCTGTCCTCACTAATGCAAAGAGCACAACAAAGCTGGAGTTCAGTATGTCCACTAAATTAAGAGGGAAACTGCAGGATCTTGAAGGTAGGCTTTGAAACCTGATTTGCATCCAATAGCCACTCCAAAGGGAGATAAATGTTGAAAAGCAGTAATAAAGACAAAGTGTCTACATTAGCATGATGCCGTTTTGAAGTGAATCCCCCATCGTCCCCCTTCCCTGCGTGGGTCCTGCTCGCAGACCTATTTGGGTGTGCACGAACGAGACTCCTTTTGGTGGAAAACAACCTGTAAGATTTGCACCAAACAAACTAATGAGAACGTCAGGGACTGAATCGCTGCTTGGTCCTTCAGACATCCATAAAGCCAAACCACGTGGTAAGAAAGTTTAACACATGAGACCAGGTTAAATAGTCCAGAACAAAGCTCTCGAACCACGTGTAGTATAGCAGGAGGGGCCTTAGCCCCAAATGCTTTAACCTACTGATTTATCCAAATGAAGATTAATTCCTTGCGGGAACTGAGACGGATGTAGTCTCAGCCAGAAAAGCAAAAGGAATTACTGAGTTCTGCCTTGAAGATCTTAAATGATGGTTAAGAGTGCGACCTCATTTCATTTTCTCCTTCTGTAACTGCAGAATTAAGGCTTTAGCCCAGGGAACTCCAAACTGTTAACTGAAGTAAGATTTACCTCCAGATTCAGACACCTTAATTTTGGTGTCTACATAGGAGCTAGAAGCTCTGCACAGTTGCCAAGACCTGGGTGACTAATGCTACTTGAGATGCCCTCAGATATCTCTGCTTTGGCCTCCAGATCCCACTCGAGACTGACACAGGTCTTCTGTAGGTCCTGCATCATGTCTGCTGGCCCATGGGGACACGTACCTGCTAGGACTAGGAGAACAATATGGTTTTTCCAAGAGCAAGGAATGTTCCCTCTGCAACATAAGTTCTGATTCATCTTTTATCTTAGAGATAAACCTGTGACGTTTCATTGAGTTTTTATCATGCGTGTTCTCAAAAACATATATAGATAAGACAAAACTGTAGCACTCTTGTGCCTCTAGAAGCAGCAACCCCAGGCACAGCTACACAGAAGAAACAAACCCCTTAGACACCAAGTTTCCTAATGAGCAGCATTAATCAGCTTAAGGGCTCGTAAAGAAACTTTCACATGCCTGAAACTAAGTTTGCCTGGAGAGATGCAAACTACCTTCCAAAACAAGCAGGGTAGAGATGCCTCACCAGGTCTCCATATCTGCAAATCGCCACCATCACCAACTGAAATATTTCACAAGTCTCTAGCGTACGATACTTCTAGCAAAGGCAAGGTAAGTAAAAACCACTATGACCTAGACTGATCACTGAAAATTACGGTTGACCTGTTTTAGCATCTTAAACCTAGCAGTGCTCCTCCACTATGAGAAAGCCAGGGTTAGTCCTGCCTGGCTGCAGTCCACCTCCAAGGACAAAACTGGTGGGGTTTTTTTTCATAAATACACATCCCTTTACATAAATTCAAAGGCTGAGGCCCTCAGCGACCACTATAACCATCTAACCCGACCTCCCACGTACTCAGGCCATCGTATTTTCCCACCAGCTGAATTAAGCTTACCTTTTTGAAAGACAGCTGTAACGAATCTCCATTACCTGACAGCTTTTATCGTCCCCATGGCTCACCTACTACAGGGTAATATGAAGATGCACAGCTGAGACACCAGGTTTCATGGTCAGTGTGAAAGCTATCCGCTGCTCTGGTTTCGACAGCAAAAACCACAATCCTTTTTCAGAGTTTAATATAGGTGAAAAGATTACCTTCAGATCGGCTCCATCTCACAAATGGCTTAAATCCTAAATAAGCCTCAGTCCTGCTTTGTCTGGGTCAAATATTCTGCCACCTCGGACAACTTTTATCCCTTTGCTCCCCTCTCCATGCACTGACTATGTCAACAGAAGTAAAGAGAAGCCAATTCAAACTGACACAAGTCATCCTGGAATTACGACTGATTCGATCCTGATAATATCCTTGGCTATGACTGGTGTAATATTACATGGCCAATATATAGAATCATAGAATGGTTTGGGTGGGAAGGGACCCCTAGAGGTCACCCAGCCCAACCCCCCTGCAGGAGCAAGGACACCTTGAACCACATCAGGTGGTCCAACACAGCCCCGTCCAACCTGGCCTGGAATGTTCCCAGGGATGGGGCCTCCACCACCTCTCTGGGCAACCCCTGCCAGGGTTTCACCACCCTCAGTGTAAAGAATTTCTTCCTTCTATCCAGTCTAAACCTACCCTGGTTTAGTTTAAAGCCATTACCATTACCATATCTACATTGATTAAGTTCATCAAGGTTGCTGTTACCTACAAGACTGCCAGCGATGCCAGAAAATAAACATATAGAATCATATTGTTCTCAGAGCATTACTAAATCCTACCTGGGCTAGAATGAATCCCCCAAAGCTATTAAATCTAATCCTGGTTATTTAAAATACAACCAAGTTCTGTTTTTAAACTAGATACTCATCCAAATAGATCTGACAGATCTACAGGTATTCACTAAATCATTAGGAAAAACATTTTCTGAGTAGTTTCTGAATCTCAAGTCTCTTGCACCTTCAACTCTCCTACCTGAAACCCAGTCTCTAAGGAAGGAAGCTCAGAGAAAATTTTCTTTCTTAACATAAAAGCTGATGTTCTTCAGTTCTAAAACAGACCAATATCAAATGGTCTGGGCAATAGCACCAGGCAACAAGTGACTTTTAAGAGGAGAATGATCTTTAAACTCATACCTTATGGTCAACAGCAAATAAAGATGATCTTAAAGGGAACTGTGAGAGACTTTTAGGATCTTGAGATCAGTGGCTAGAATACTAAAAAATATTGACCCAATATTTCTTTGTATGGCTCTTCTAGGCCATCGGTATCCAAGTATTTGTCAACTTCTGTCTTAAACTATATATACCTGTGCGGGTTTGGGCTGGGATAATTTTCTTCAGAGAAGCTGCTATGGGGCTGTGCTTTGGGTTTGTGGTGGGAACAGGGTGGATCACC
>NW_009258662.1:843650-847410 GCF_000687185.1 Egretta garzetta
AGCTGGGGGAGAAGAAGGAAGGGGGGGGCGTTGGGAGCGATGGCGTTTGTCTTCCCAAGTCACCGTTACGCGTGATGGAGCCCTGCTGTCCTGGGGATGGCTGAGCACCCGCCTGCCCATGGGAAGCAAGGAATGAATTCCTTGCTTTGCTTTACTTGCGTGCCCAGCTTTTGCTTTCCCTATTGAACTGTCTTTATCTCAGCCCATGAGTTTTCCCACTTTTACACTTCCGATTCTCTCCCCCATCCCACCGGAGGGGAGTGAGCGAGCGGCTGCGTGGGGCTTGGTTGCCAGCTGGGGTTACACAACAACAATATCTAAACTATATGGTTTGGGAGAAGGGACCATCTTTCTTCCTTTATTACAAAGCCTCTAAATGCACTGAAGCGTGACTGATTATTAAGGCTTCCAGATTCCCAAATAAATTAAAAGGAGAAAATTGATGGCTGCAATTATGCGAAAATCTTACAAATCACAGGGAGCAACTCCAACACCTTGAATGCCACCTTTGAAGCGTTCAGTCTGTTACTGGTCTATGCCTTGGCTGGTGCTCCAGGAGGGTGAAAGGGGGCTGCTCCGTGGATACAGTCATTACGATTCAGTGATTTCACCTCCTTTCCCACGAAGCCGCAGTGTAACAAGACTGACAGTAAGCAGGGAAGCCTGGGTCACCACCATATGGCAGCACAGCAAGAACAGACCACCAGAACATGGAAAAATTGCGATTTTAAAAAGCTGCCTCGAATCTTGAGAAATGACAAAAAGCTTCTGTACATTTGGAAAAAGAGAAAAAAAAATAAAAAATCTTACATTTCTCCACAGAGAGCCAAGCTCTGACAGCTCTTTGGGGGCTTTTGCAGGTCCTAGTGTTTTTACAGCTGTGTCTACCAGTACTCCTCACTAACACTTTCAAATTAATTCCAACACTTCCCACATAAAAAGCAGAACTTTTGGAAATAGGGAGAAAAGAAAGTGTCATAGATGCAGCTATTAAAAAAAAAAAAAAAATCCTGCTCCTTTCTCCCTTTTTTAATGACTGCAGTGGATAAGAAAGTGTCGCTCAGGGCCAAATCAGAATCGTGCGGGACCCATTCCAGTCCCTCTGGATGCAGGAAAAATACAGAGGAGACCCAGGCTCCATTTCCATGGCTTTGAAATGATGAGAGAGAAAGGATGAAAAGGGCTCTGCAGCCCTTTTGAATCAGTTTGGTATCAATCTGCTCCTCTCCAGCACGAGGTTGCTCTTACAGCGCAGCTTGTTTGGCAAATGAGATTCATGGACACCAGAGCTTTTTTTTGAACCCTGGAGTAACAAGTCAATTTGTGTAGAAGCAAAGAGAGCGCAGGACAATGAAACACATTTTTTTTTCTCTCTGCATGACTACAGAGGTGTGCGTTTAAGGTAGAAAGCCTTAACCAATCTCACCAGGGAAGGACCACTAAGTGCCTTTCACACACCGAAGCCGAGAAGCGATAATGTGGTCTCTAGACAGAGGATGGAGAAAATGCCCAGCGAACAGGAGGATCCCAGGTTTCACACTACGTTAAAACATTATTTGACTACCTATTGCCCAGTGAGGCCAGTGTGGATACAAAGACTCTCCAATGTGTCACCAAAGATGAAACAGCTCTTTCTCAGGGAAGTTCGGCGTGATGCTCCGAGACATCTCTTACTCGCACAAAAGGGCTTTCCCTGTGCACACCCATTTGTACGTACACATGGCACGTATGTTCAGTTCGTGCCAAGTAATGATCAGGTCCAAATACAGCCACAGTAGGGCTTGAGGGATTTTTTTCCCCTTCAGTAATGAGTTTAACATGAGCATGGCATGGTCTTCAACCAGAGCCTTCCTCCTCAGCAGTTCAGTGTTCTCTCTCCAGGTGATGCAGGATCTGGGTGCAGAAGTTGCCCTTGAGGTTTTTTCCCCTTGCACAGGGCACCCTTGTTGTGGTCTGACCCCAGCCCTTCTCTCTGCCATCTCAGAAAACCTCTGCTGATGCAGTGTCAGAGATCTCAGGCCCTGATCTGGTTAAAGGTGTCCCTGCTCACTGCAGGGGGCTTGGACTAGATGACCTCTAGGGGTCCCTTCCAACCCAAAGCATTCTATGATTCTCCATCAGATGGATTCAAGCCTGCTTAAGGAAAGGGAATTATCAGCCAATGATAGAAAAAGCCATGGAACTTTTTTAACAGGGAGATGGCTGATTAATCTGTGCTGAAGCACATGGGTTTATGTATTTTCTTCCTTAAATCCAAGCCCAAATAGCAGCGCTATCACCAGAAACCCTCCTGTAGACAAGCCATAAGCCCTCTCCTTCACTTCTGGATATCAGAATATGACTGCAGGAAATAAATGGCCTCAGAAATACATGTCTGTGGCAAAGCCAAGGAGAAGTGAGCACCGCATTCCTCAAAACGTGTTGTGTTCCTCCAGATGGTACATCTCCCCAGAGTTCTTCTGAGAAATGCGAGCTCCAGGGTTACTGCCAGGGGAGCTAACGTTACAGGGCACAAAAACGAGGACAAACAGGTAAGAGAGAATGGCGCAGCTGCTAGCTGGCACCATCTAAAAATCAAGGCTATTCTTTCCCTGCCTCCCTGTGAAGCCCCCTTCATGTGCTGAAACAAAAAGCGCTAATTTGACTTCCTGCTTGGCTTTGTTGAATTTTGACACGTCCTCAGTCAAGCAAGATCCCCTCCTTCAATCAGACACCATTTTCTTGAGACGTTGGAAACGGAGGAAGCTAAAGTAATTATCGAAAACTCATGAGCAGCAGCTTTAGCCTAATTACCATGACTCCTTTTTAATTTTTTTTATTGATTGCCTCCCGTGAATACACAAGTATTGACTACACTCACCGAGTTTTGCGCTGCTGTGATAAGAACAGCAGCCAGTGAAAAACAAAATGCAATTAAGGTACTGCAGGGGGCTTGGACTAGATGACCTCTAGGGGTCCCTTCCAACCCAAAGCATTCTATGATTCTCCATCAGATGGATTCAAGCCTGCTTAAGGAAAGGGAATTATCAGCCAATGATAGAAAAAGCCATGGAACTTTTTTAACAGGGAGACGGCTGATTAATCTGTGCTGAAGCACATGGGTTTATGTATTTTCTTCCTTAAATCCAAGCCCAAATAGCAGCGCTATCACCAGAAACCCTCCTGTAGACAAGCCATAAGCCCTCTCCTTCACTTCTGGATATCAGAATATGACTGCAGGAAATAAATGGCCTCAGAAATACATGTCTGTGGCAAAGCCAAGGAGAAGTGAGCACCGCATTCCTCAAAACGTGTTGTGTTCCTCCAGATGGTACATCTCCCCAGAGTTCTTCTGAGAAATGCGAGCTCCAGGGTTACTGCCAGGGGAGCTAACGTTACAGGGCACAAAAACGAGGACAAACAGGTAAGAGAGAATGGCGCAGCTGCTAGCTGGCACCATCTAAAAATCAAGGCTATTCTTTCCCTGCCTCCCTGTGAAGCCCCCTTCATGTGCTGAAACAAAAAGCGCTAATTTGACTTCCTGCTTGGCTTTGTTGAATTTTGACACGTCCTCAGTCAAGCAAGATCCCCTCCTTCAATCAGACACCATTTTCTTGAGACGTTGGAAACGGAGGAAGCTAAAGTAATTATCGAAAACTCATGAGCAGCAGCTTTAGCCTAATTACCATGACTCCTTTTTAATTTTTTTTATTGATTGCCTCCCGTGAATACACAAGTATTGACTACACTCACCGAGTTTTGCGCTGCTGTGATAAGAACA
>NW_009258662.1:847546-856791 GCF_000687185.1 Egretta garzetta
CATTTGGGATTAAGAAAGAAAGAAAGAAAAAAGGAAAAATAAAGCCTGGAAAAACACACATTTGTGTCTTCCACAGTCTGCCACAGACTTGCTCTCTGGGCTTGGGAGCAATGTCCTTGTCAAGAGAAAGCGAGGGTTTTATTTCCTACCTTGCCAATGCGGTTGTATTTAATTCCATATTGTCAGGGCTTGACCCAAAGCCCAAGTCTAGACGACCTCCTGGCTTCAGTGGTCTTCAGGTGGGGGGACTGGCCATCTCTCACTGTCACACCTCTCAAAGTCTGCCTTCAAAGGCCACAATCACCACAGCTTTGCCGCACAGAGTCCTTAAGAACCAGCCAACCAGCTTAAAATACAAACAAAATCCCCAACCAGTTATCTTGCAAAACCACAGCTCAGAACTCGGCTGTTCTCCTCTATGCACAATACATCACACGCATTGCAACATGTTCCTATTTATTGTGCTGTTTAATTTCTTCCCTGGCCCTCTTGGCACCACAGATTCCCATATTAACCCAGATCCATCCAAAATATGTTGTGGCCAAATGAATTTTTGTGGGGTTTTTTGTTTGTTTTGTTGCTTTTCTCCTCCTCCTCGATCTACCTAGTTCTTCAACTTGCCCAACTTACTCCAATCACTAAAACAAAATGAAACTTGTTCCTGTTTTCAGATGTTGAACAGCCATCTAGTTGGGTTCTGTTCTCACCACCAAATCATTTTGAAAAAGCTGCTTCAATGGGAACGGTTTAGTGAGTAATTTTTCTGACCCTCATTCAGTGGAAAACCCCTCGTTATTCCATAGCAGCATCTGCAAGTATAACAGAAGACAGAAATTCTATCCTGACCCCTGAGATTCATATGCTTTCAAACAGACAAGGCAACTTCCATTAGGCTTACATTGATAAGTGCTGTTTTGACGTGGCTAGGGATTGCAGGAATTGATTTCTTAGGGTTTTTTTTTTTTCAGATATGATAAGCATAAGTAGTGGAGAAGAACTGCTGAGTTAGCAGATACCGCTCTCTTCATCACTGCTGCATTCCAGAGGAGAGCTAGTAATACTTTTTGTTTTAAAAGAAAATAAACCATACATGAATTCTTAGCATTTAAAGCTAATATGATGTTTCCTGCTTGGGCCACCACTAGAGCTACTGTGGCTTCTGAACCACGTGGCTTCTTGACTACACGTTATGAATACCCTTGACAGCAGATCAAAGAAAAAGAAGATATTTTCATATTTTCTAAGCCCTTCAGTTAATGTGGATTTTATGAAGTTGTAAAGAGCTGTTACAAGCAAAACAACAGTCGTCTGCAATTAAGTCTGAATGCAGCCATGTACAATACTACTATGAACAACTCACTGATTCCCCACATAAACTGAGTCGGTATTTGTAGGTTCTCTTATATCTCTCTCCTTTTCTGGTAGTCTCAGGACAGCGTGACATCAACAACCAGGGAAATGAAAAAGCGTATCAGCGCAACTGGGGTCAGAGAATGAAGAAAATGAACGGAGATTCAACACTTTCATTTCCACGGGACAGAAACCGCACGTTGCCACTGAGCAGACAGCTGGTGGATGGATCTGGGTACCAAACAGACCCCACTGACTGATGCAGGCCAAGGAAAGATCTTGGCAATATTAAATAATGACATATAGGTAAGGTTCCTTCCACTCAAGAAGGACTTCAAGCCAATTAAAGAGAGCTCCCAGTGGGCTTCAAGGAAGACTTTCATGCTCTCATTCTAGGTCAGGATTCTGATAATCACTTCTGGGGTATGAGAAAAAAAAAGTCATCCTTCATTAACTTACTGTCTCATCTTTCCACCCCCTGCAGTCAAAATGAACTTACAATACCCGTGTCCTTGGAAGAAGCCAGAAGTTGAGGCCAGAAATGTGCATGGAGCATATCAATTGCACACACGGGCAGAAAGGCCAGTAAATTATTACCAAGTAAAGCCCATCCAAAGACCTCATTTAAAAGGTGCGAGTTCTTGTTTAATCCTACTGGAAGATTCAATCTATAAAATGCCCTCCTCTCACCTAACACAATAACGGCTACAGAAGATGAAAGTGGGTTCAATCTCTTCTTTGGAAACCTGTAAGTGACCTGTAAGGATGGATGGAGAGTTGGGAAAGGGTTTCAAGGACTCTCTGAACAGCTGATGGGACTTGTCCTGGGGCCACAGTTCAGTTCATATAACACAAAACTGAATAAATAAAAATATCGCCCTTCTTCCCTCTCCCTCCCCATACACTCATCTTCAATCAGCCAAAGGGAGAGAGTCACCAGCGCCTGGTAAATGTTTGGGATAAAAATCCATATACTGAATTCAGAGAAATGAAATAAAATGTGAGTTCTGACAGAACATCAATTATGGGGTTTGCAAAATAGCTGTCTTCTTATTTTTAGGTTTGAAAGTTGTTAACTCTGGCAATTTCCAAGATCAGATGGGACCTCATTTCAATATCTCATTCCGGCCTCTCTGGGCCATACTTAGTGAATGAACGTAAAACCACCTGGGTGGAAGGAGAAATAACCCTCAATATGGCAAGATGGGGAGCTACACGGGGGTCTGAATGCCTTTATTTTACCTTCAGATAATGAACCTAAACTACCAAAAATACCCACACGCAGACGTCCAGGTTCCTCTGTTACACACATGCGTCTGCGCTGCAGCCACTCTTCCTGAAAACGAAAATTTACTCCACTTCCACATTAGTTTTATACCTTCCAAATAATAGATTTTTTTTCTACCATGGGGGAAAAGCGCACCAAAATGTTGTTACAAGATTGGAGGAAAAAAAAAAAAAACGCATCATTTTTAATAATTAAGGGATGACTTTAACCGAGCCTACTCATTTCAAGCAATGAGACTTGTCAAATGCATCATTAATGACAGAGAATGGTCTGGGGATGGAAACAGCAGTGAAAAACTCCCATTATGGCCATGAGTTTAACACCACCGTATAAAATATAAGACTTTCCCAGACTTGTTCTACTGCTTTTCTACCTCTTTTTTTAAAAAAATGGAATAATGAGAAACAACAGCTGCCCTTGCCCGAACAGCTCTGTGGTCACTGTTGGGTTGCTAAACCAGGTCAGAAAAGTACCATGAATCCAACCAGTTTAGGTCTTCTTAGGTCCCAACCACCACCACCACCTATCACCCAAGACTCTGCATGCCTATTAACGAGGCAAAGATCCTCATTTATAATTACCATTCATACAACACTTAATACTCTCATTCAAGGCAGAAGTGGTAACATCAAGTTTCCACATACTATCAACATCTCCTACAAAGTTATTTAAGAAAACACAGAGTTTTGTGTTACAGAATAAATCAGCCTTTCCCCCCACGTCAGCGTTCAGGGATGGGGATGCAGCACAGGATGGCAGTGCCATGGTGACTGTGGTACAGGTCAAATAAACTACTCCACTCTTCCAGATGAACAGATGTTAATGAGATCTAGACAAGACACAATAGAATATTTGGATGCTTTTAATGCGTTATTCCTACATGTTTTTGCAGGGGGAGAAATCAGCAGGTGTACTGAAATATTTAAATAATGTATATAGGGTAATTAACAGATGCAACAGGCTATCCAAGATTACTCAAGAGATATTAAACACAGGGGTTGGGATGGGATGGGATGGGTTGGGATGGGATGAGATGGGTTGGGATGGGTTGGGATGGGATGGGATGAGATGAGATGGGATGGGTTGGGATGGGATGGGATGGGATGGGACGGGTTGGGATGAGATGAGATGGGATGGGATGGGTTGGGATGGGATGGGATGGGATGGGTTGGGATGGGCTGTGAACGCTTATAACTTTTCACGACATTCAGCTCTAAGTAATATAGCTTCACAATAAATCACCTTTTAAAATGAAAAAAATTCTTCCAAGAAGATTTTTCCCCGCCGCTTCACAAAATATTGACCTGCTCCTTCTGGCTATAAAACCAAACTAAAATTAAATTTCACTCAAGAATTACCTTCTTCTTTTTTAGTGAATCTGGACAAGGAAAGTGGACATGAATTTAAGACTTTTTGCCTGCAAAAAATCCCCCGCACTTATACACAAGCTCAATACAAACAATTTCACCCTCTGCAAATATGTTGTAAAATGAAGTAATATGGTTGTTTCACAATCCACCACAAAAGATTATCATTTGTGTTAGCTGAGCAAACACAACCGCACGCCGTCAAAACTACAGGCACAACTAAAGTAAAGAGCATGTCGATACTGGAACTCAGGCAGAGTTGTCCTACGTTGCTCTTGCTCAAGGTATAACGGGCATTTTAGTTGAAAAAAGTGAATTTTGCCACCATTTTGAATTGGAAAGACAGAATCACTAATACCAGAGTATTTCCAAGTACGAAATAGAGACGACCATTTAGCATTGGTTCAGAGGGAGTGATTTGCCATTTGCATCATAACAGATATATTTTTTAAGGCACCTTCCATCCCAGTTGATGAGCAGGTCCAGTTCAGGTCAGCTGGCAGCCTTGAGAGAAGATGCCAGTTGTGCATGGGATGGAGAGCGCTGTTTTGCTGAAGCACGTCAGGCTACGAAACTGGTTTTATTTCTCCATACGGCTTTTCTGACAAAAATACAGTTGTGGGATGTGGTTTTAGTCAAGAGAGCTACAGATATTCCCTTGCTCAGTCTAACATTGAAGGATTATTTATGTTATCTTTGAAAGCTGCTTTTAGAAACACATTCCGTCTTTAACTCTCCCTAGCAAATCGCTTCCCTGCAGCAAGAGAAGCGGCTGGCATCAGATGCTGGTCTTGGACTTCTGTCCCTGGAAGGAAGGTTTAGGTCTCAGGAATGCAAAGACCATCTTCACCTTAACAGTGGTGTTGTTTTGCTGTCTTGGTCTGTTTTGCAGAACACCACAAACCTACATCCAATGCAGACAGATTTGGATTCGCTTTTTTATCAATGGTTTTTAATGAAATGAAACAGATTGGATATTAGGAAAAATTTCTTCCCTGAAAGGGTTGTCAAGCACTGGAATGGGCTGCCCAGGGAAGGGGTCGAGTCCCCATCCCTGGAGGGATTTAAAAGTCAGACAGATGAGGTGCTTAGGGGCAGGGTTTAGTGGTGGGATGGCAGGGTTAGGGGACCAGTTGGGCTTGGTGATCTTAAAGGGCTTTTCCAACCTAAACGATTCCATGATTCTGTGACTTTGTGGTTAAACTTTTAAAAGAAGAGCATGATTCTTTTTCTTTCTAAAACCTGGGTTGGTCTGAAGTGGACATCCTAAATCTGCAGCATATATACTCTTGTTCTGGTACACGAGGACTATTTGGAAGAGCTGCCACACACTGCAGTGACTCTCCAGGGCCTAACCCACGCTCCATTACCCACATCACCTTTTTGCAAGATTCAATAAAAAATGTAGGTCTGGGCTGAAGGTGGAACCTTGGTATGAGCCTGTGTTCTTGTATTAACAAAGACATTCAAAATATGAAAATTCAGTCTCTGTTTCAATCATGGCACTCAACTCAAAGGCTCTTTCTCATCCTATAAATATCCTCCATACCAAGGCAGTCATGCTTCACAGGGATTTTCTCTGCTTTATCCAACAGGGCAAACCTCCAGCATATGTACAATTGACATTATTGTAAGTGGGATCTGTAACTCCATGGGGAATCATTCCTGATGGCTAATTTCAGCACGGAGAGGCTCATCACCCCAGATCCTCCTTGTCTTAAGAGTTTTGAACTGTCCTTGGAGAAGGCTTTTTCTCCCCAGTACTAGACACAATTCATTATCAATTAAGAAACAGCAATGGCTTAACAACTATGTGACGCTTTGGATCAATTATTGCCTCTTGCTGACACAAAGCATTTCTAAAACACTCATGGATGGTTCCCACCCAAGAAGCCAGTGCTGCTGCGGTGGTCAGATTCTCCAGTCACCCATTCCTGGACATCCTCCCAAACCAATTAGCATTTGCCTTTTCAGAAATTTACCCTGGAAATAAACTTGTACGCCAACAAGAACCTGAAGATAACCAGCACAAGGTTAAACCCACCCCAAACTCAAACTGTAATTTTTCCTTGTTATTTCCCGAGGGTGCAGAACTTTCTTCTGAGCCTCACGTGTGACCCTGGAAGTTGGCACAGCCTAAAAATGCAACTGTGCCCTCGCATGGTAAAATCCCAGTGATGAACCAAGGGGCTTAATACATAGGAAAGGCAGAAAAAGAACCCAAATGAAGCTCCATGTGCCTCAGTTCTGGGCCTTCACTATTAAATACAAAATGATGACAATCATGGTTATGATAACGAGATCGTTATCAGCACCACAGGCAGAGGTTGACTGACTGGAGTTCCCACTCCAGCTGGACTTGATGATCTTAAAGGTCTTTTCCAACCTAAACGATTCGATGATTCAATGATTTCAAGCTGCAAATTAAGCCTCAAAAATGCTATGCAACCACCTAACGCGCGTAGTTAATATCCAGTTGCGTGGTAGCAAATTCTTACCCTCCCATCTTGAATTTATCTTCCTCAGGCTATACCTGAAGCACTACTCACTATTAAATAACAGCTACAGAATAAAAATGCAGCTTCTCCTGTACATCCTTCCTTTCCCAAAACCCACAAGGCGAATTGCACAACAAGAGCATCGCAAGTCTTCTCATGTCTCTTGGTTCTTGAAATTAATTTGGAAGAAATCTTTGAAACCAGACAAAAGATAAAGGCAAAGGGAATGAATCTGTTGTGCTTGTATGCCCACATGCACGTGCTCCATCCACTTGCATGTGAGCACACGTACTGTACCCCTACAGGAACAAACCCGGGACTGATGATTTCTGTGCAAAAAGGAATAAATTGCTTCTCCTTGCAGTAAGGCCTGCAAACTGTTACCTAAAGATTTACTGAAGCTTTGCCCTCTCTGCTGTGCCCTCCTTCCTCAATCTCGAACAATACATTTTTAATGGAACGATTAAAGGTTTGCTGAAAAAGTTATAAGTATTGACTTTTGCTCCAGCTCATTCCCGCTCAGCATTGTTCTGCTGATGAACAAGAAATGAGGTTCTTCAGAGTACTTCAGAATGGGCTATTTGGGGACCTCCTAAAATCATGGAAATGAGAACCAGTAGAAGATCTCAATGAGCAGTCTAAGGTGCAGTGGAGGGCAGCTGGTACAAGCTTTGATTTCCAGCTCTGTTACTCCCAACTCTATTTCCAGTTCCATCTGCATTTGTGTGCTGCTCTCTCCGTTTTTCTTTTGTAACCCTACAGCAAGGGATGCAGCTGATTGAAGAAGTACAGTGGTTTTATGACAGAAAAACAGCTGATTAGTAAACATAAAGAGAAGAAACAACTTGTTCCCTATAAACCACCAAAGTAGGTTGCCTCAAGCTCTTGGATCCCTCAGTGCACACTGGACTGGACATCCTAAACAAAATCATAGAATCACAGAATGTTTTGAGTTGGAAGGGACCTTTGAAAATCATCCAATCCACCCCCCCTGCCACGGGCAGGGACATCTTCTACTAGATCAGGCTGCTCAAAGCCACCTCCAACCTAACCTTCCAGTGGTAGGGCAACCACAACTTCCCTAGGCAGCCTCTTCTAGCATCTCACCACTCCCATCATGAAACATTTCTTCCTTATGTCCAATCTTAACCTACCTTCTTTCAGTTTAAAACCATTACTCCTTGTTCTGTCTCTACAGGCCCTGCTAAAAAGTCTCTCTCCGTCTTGCTTATTAGACCCCTTTATATATTGAAAGGCCACAATCAGGTCTCCCCGCAGCCTTTTCTTCTCCAGGCTGAACAACCTCAACTCTCTCAGCCTGTCCTCATAGCAGAGGGGTTCCATCCCTTAGATGATTTTTGTGACCTCCTCTGGACCCGCTACAACAGGTCCATGTCTCTCCTGTGCTGAGGACCCCAGTGCTGGACACAGGACTCCAGGTGGGGTCTCATGAGAGTAGAGGGGGAGAATGGTAACACAGGCATTCATAAACACCTTAAATATTAATTACTATTAACGTCATTGCTAAAATAACATTTGGTTTAAAGCTGCTGCTCAAGAAGAAAGTAAGCTTTGACTTTGAGAAATATTAAAAAGAGAGCAATCTGCAAGGAGATGATGATTGGCAGAGGGGGAGGTAAAGAGCAATGCTTAAATAATATATGTAAACCTGTAATTCAGCCAGACACAAATTCATTTTTCTTCCTGTGACACACAGATGTAATCCAATCAATGAGAAAGTCTCTGTGACAAAGCCATTATTTAAACAAAACTAGCTCAGCTTAAAAATGCAATAATTTGGGACAATTTAGGACTGTGATATTATGCGCCATTTTGCATTGTGATGTGCTGAGAGATCCTACATTGATCTTGAAATAAAAAGCCAGCGACATTTTGATAGTTCATAGATTTCCCCCTTTCTCTTTGACTCCAGAATCCCCAAATGTGTTAAATAGTCCAGCAGCTATCACCTCTGCTTACCGCAGCGGGTTTATTATCAATAAAAGTCAAATTGGAGAGCCTTCTTAAAAAGGCAGGCTTAGCAATAAGAACACGTAAGTACTTAACGGCAGCTTTAAGGATAGTGAGCTCTCCCTTTCGAAATAAGCAATGTTTTTTTTTTTTTTCAAAATATATTTGATTGCTGCCCCCAAACATATCATAAAAGCTGTACAAAATGGCAAAGAACGTGGGAGAAAAACTTATTTCTCGAGGCGGCGGTACTTAAAGAGTCCGTACTTAAAGCACAGAACAGGGAGTTGGGAAACTTTGGTTCAGCTCCTGCTTCAATCCATAAAGCGCCAGGGCTACTCCTGACGAGAAGATCAGCAGATGCTCATGCTGTTTGCTAGATCAAGGCCAGAGGAGTGCAGAGCTCTATGTGACCAATCCCTTAATCTTCCGGGGTCTTCATTCCCCAACTGTAAAATGGGAGTAATTACCCTCCTCTCCTCCCTTGTTTGCCCTGTTTAGTTCCATTGTGCCCTCTTTTATTCCATCTACGCACTGCTGGGTCCCTGGTTGAGGCTGAAGGACCCATTCATTCTCATAATGAATCTCTGCTCTGGTGAGACCTCCCCTGGAGCCCTGTGTCCAGCTCTGGAGCCCTCAGCACAAGAAGGACATGGAACTGTTGGAGCGGGGCCAGAGGAGGGCTACTAAAATGATCCAAGGGCTGGAGCCCCTCTGCTCTGAGGCCAGGCTGGGAGAGTTGGGGGTGTTCAGCCTGGAGAAGAGAAGGCT
>NW_009258662.1:856935-858099 GCF_000687185.1 Egretta garzetta
TTGCCCCGAGAGGGGGTGGAGGCCCCATCCCTGGGAACATTCCAGGCCAGGTTGGCCGGGGCTGTGAGCAACCTGATGTGGATCAAGGTGTCCCTGCTCCCTGCAGGGGGGTTGGGCTGGGTGACCTCTAGGGGTCCCTTCCAACCCAAAATGTTCTATGATTCTGTAATGCACATAGCGATATTGTACCAGTTGGATAATCTAATGTGCTTTCTTCACCTCTGGCTTTTGTAGTTTCCCTAATCAGAGAAAACACTGAATTATCTCAATTTAACAGATGTTGCTGTGCCACCTACCACTGGTTAAACTGGCTAAATACTGTGGTGACTGAGCAATAAGTAGACAGGACTAGAGACTATTCCAATACAGCTCGAAAAATGCGATCTGATGTAAAATCTCTGACTAAAGCAAAAAGACTTAACTTTTTTTATTGATTTACAATGGAATTTCAGCACTGCAGTTTCAATGGTAAGGAAGATGAATTGTCTCTACAGATGCAGTTTGACTCTAAACGTCTCCAGAAAAGACAGCACGCGCTTGCTGAGAGCTAATCATTGCAAGGTGAAATCCATTTCTCATATGCTACTTTGTTTTCAGAGATTAAAATCAAAGTCCTGAGGGTTTATTGCTCTGTGAAACAGCAATTGCAAATGCACTGCAAAACAATGCCAACCCAAAATACAACAGCTCTGAAGCAGCTATAATCCAGAAGGGATTTGGGAGTTTACCCTGTAAAGCACTGGAAGAGACATTCCAAAGTTAAAAGAAGTTTTTGAGGACTCTTGTCTTCAAAAACTCTTCCCGTTTTGAAGTGTCAGTGCTGGCTCATGTCAAATAATCACATGGAACAGCCAAAATTATGCTTTTTACTGTCATGATGCAAGCAAGAGCAGGTCTCCCCGTGCTGTTTTTGTGCGGGAGTTGTAACGCCACGCGGCGCGCAGAACAGATCTAGCAGTAACTCAACAGGAGGTAGAACCTTGCCGCTCCTGGCAACCCTGCGTGATGGTTTTGGCAGTGCTCCAAACTGGATAAAAACTATTTAGTTAAGTTGGGGCACTGTTCCCTTAGCAGACGGCCCCGTGCTTCCCCAAGACTTAAAGGAATCTGCTGTTACAGACTAATAAATAAAAATCTCTCCAATCCCCCCATATCCTCCTTTCT
>NW_009258662.1:858112-858736 GCF_000687185.1 Egretta garzetta
CTTCCCCTTGCACAGCTACCGCCGAGCCTCCGACACAGCCTGCCTGGTCAACAGGAGAATTAGGGAATATTAAAGAGCTATTAAAGCCTCGGTGCTGCTGGCAGAAGGGTACCCATATGGGCTGCATCTACCGAGCTGTATGTGGATAAGAGCTTTGGCTGTGTAAGTCAAGAGAGATGCAAAGACACCTCTGTGTCAAACTTCGGCCGCAGGCAGGAAAGGGAAATGAGAAATGAGGCCAAAGCTGGCAATTAATATAAAACTCATCTGAAGTTTGCATAGAGGGACATATCAACAGAAGACCATTAAGCATGCCTGTATGACCCCATGTCTTAAAATCATGATGTAATGATGGAGAAGGAAACCTTAAATTAGTTCAGCTAATCCTGATGGGTTTACCGAGCTCCTCCTCACCATCCCAGCACAGATCAGGAGTGGCAGCAGAAGCAATGCTTTCATAGAATCATAGAATCATAGAACGTTTTGGGTGGGAAGGGACCCCTAGAGGTCACCCAGTCCAACCCCCCTGCAGGAGCAGGGACACCTTGAACCACATCAGGTTGCTCACAGCCCCGTCCAACCTGGCCTGGAATGTTCCCAGGGATGGGGCCTCCACCCCCTCTC
>NW_009258662.1:859301-868940 GCF_000687185.1 Egretta garzetta
ACTCAGCTTGGTGTCATCCGCAAACTTGCTGAGGGTGCACTCGATCTCGCTGTCTAAGTCATTGATGAAAACGTTAAACAGCACTGGTCCCAGTACGGACCCCTGAGGGACACCACTCGTTTACCGGTGGGAAGGTTGCTTGTGGGAAGCAGTCCATGCGGAGACAAGAGCACCTTGTTCTTACAGGAGGGAACTTAAAACACAACTGTTACTGAAAGTCCAATCAGTTTAGAAGAACAGCTTGAAAGGAAGGCTCCAGAGAAGATGGGAAAGTTGAGCTAATGAAGAAAAGTATTTCTACCAAATTGCATTGAGACAGAACGTGCAACCAGGATGAGACTCTTCCCTTCGCTCAAGATAAGAACCTGGAGGCTCCTGTTGCTGCTTGAGTTATTTAGCCATGGCTTTTCATGATGACCCCAAAACACAGGTAACTCTGAGCGAACCTCTGGGAGTTATGATTTCAGACAAGCCCAAACCACAGACCTAGAGTAGGAACTGGCAGTGATACAGATCTTCGGAGAGGTTGCATTTTAATACTGTTCTGTTCCTCTCCTGAGGGAGCCTAATAGCTTTTCATGATCAGGAAGAAAGTTAATAGACAAACACTATTATTATTAAACTAGATTAAATTTGGAACCACCATCCTTGACAAGTAGCCCTTTTAAGGTGCAATTTGAGAATCACAGCAGGTGAAAATAAGATAAAAACAAAAATCTTGGCCTTGGTAATATTGTAAAGCTGGGTTATAATAAGCCCCCATGAGCTGAGGGAAACAGCAAATTGCAAGGTGATACAGCAGACGATAAAGGCACGAAGTGAGGATGCCTCTCTTAATCAGGATGCAAGAAGATGGCCAGGCTGCGTGCAACCTACCCATACGCCATCGTAGGGCTACAGCATTAATTCTGTGATAGGCAGAATGGATTTAATGCATTTCTTGTCCCCTACATCCTCCGTTTTTCCCTTTAATTAGAGCCCCTTGCAAGACAAAGCTTGCAGAAAGCATGGGAAGAAGTGGCAGCAAGATGTTCTGAGTTTTCGTTCTGATTTGCTCTTTTGTTAGTTTATTTACCTTGAAAATAATGGGTGCTCCTTTTTTCTTACAGTTTTTTCTATTCCTCATTTACCAAATCCACTCTAGCATTGGGAAACTCAACTCCGAATGCTTTTATCTGAGTTTAAGAAGCTCTGCATGCCAGGCAGGTAAGATGTCTCACTCAGCCAGAGGTCCCAAAATGAGAGGAGTGCCCTGATTTCCCCCAAGTTCCTCTAAACATATCCTCTTCTTCCATTCACCGTATTTAAAGCAAATGCTTATTTTCAGAAAGGAAGCGTAGGTTTCATGTTCATACAAACTTAACCCAAACCATCCTAAAATGTTGTGGAACAGGAGAAGGAGTGCACGTGGGCCAAGTCCTGATCAGATTCTTTATCTTCCAGTCCTTTCAGACGTCCAGCATTGCCCATCATCCACAATTTCTAATACTACCTTGAATTTTGCCTTTGTTTTTTTAATTCATTATATTTTTAAGACAGAAGGCTTGCAAACTTCAAAAATTCTAATGCAGGGCTCTCCACGACGTGACCGACCTGCATGGCCACCACTCAACCTCTCGTGAAAACTCCTCACCCTCTATTTTCCCAGTTTGGAGTGTGAGACAACATTGATCTGCCCAACAGGGTAAGCTGGAAGAACAGCTCTGTACTTCCTTGCAGTCTACAGATTAGAGGGAACTAGACTGTGAATGCACCATTTAATTTTTATCATAACCAGCTGACATTCAGAAAACCCGAGGTATAGATCCTGATCTAAATTAGGAAAGCAGCAAAGTGCAGCTCGTACCCCCAAATCCATCCGAAAGGACTCGCTGGTTGCTGCTGTTGAGCTTGGAAGGGTTTCTACTTCTGGAGGTGTCATTTTTATTGAAGTTAAAGTAGTTATGCAGAAAAAACCCAATGAGAATCTAATACGATGAGATACAAAAGGACATGAAGACTTCAGAAAGAGAGTAGCAGTGCACAATAGGGTTTTATAATTCAGATAGATTTCTCTCTCTGAAGTCCTCAGGAGAATGGTTGGGTAAAGTTGCAGAGTGAGATCCCCAAGTGCTTCAAGTACAGTTCAGTCATCTCCATCACTTCCAAACCAAGCTCTCACCACAATTCAAACGCTTCTAATTAGAACAAAAGAGAAACGTGCTTTGTAATCCAGGAAGGTGACCATTTGTTATGAAGAAGCAGAACTCAAGCAGCTTCTTATGAAAGGCACTACAGGAACCAAAATACTCCTCCATTCAGTAAGTTTCTTTTTCCATCTCCTATCTTCCACAGTGATGCTACTTTTTTTTTTTTTAAAAAAAGGTAAGTTCTGTCATCTAAAAATAACCAAATGTTCTTCAGTGTTCGGAGCAATCATCGTCTAATAATTACGGATCATCACCTTGAAATTGCAGCTAAAGCTGTCGTCTTGACTGCACTGTGCTGCGTTAGCAATACAGCACAGGCACAGCTATAGGCAAGCATGGCTGACTTGAGGGACTGGCTGGTCAGTTGTGATTTTCAGACAATTAATCATTGTCTTGGATATTGTTTTTCACCCCAAACTGTAGAATTTGGGATTGTGCAACATGCCAAATGGAGCTACTCACTTAGCAAGACAAATGGATTTTATTGACTTAATCAAGAAGAGTAACAACTCAATATCTCATTTCTTCATAGCCGGCTAGAACAAACTCTGGGGGCACGAGGAAAAGATGTAAAACGCAGTCTATAAATTATGAGAGTTTATTAAAGAAATGCCAATGGAAACTGCTGCAGAATTGAATGTCCACGTTCCGCAAGGCTTCCACAGCAAGTGGGCAAAATACTGACTTATAACAAATGAGGCAAGCAATCTACAGATAATGTATCAGAGGGAAGTCCATAATTTTTCTCCTTCAACTGATGAGATTATTCTACTGCACTGTATTTGATGGGATAGGAAACAAAAGGTTATCGCATTTTTTTGTTGCTGTCATTCAGACGACAGCTTGCTTTTGTCACAGGACCCTTCGAGGCAACTACTGTGTCTCTGCTTCCCCAAATTAGGGCAGCATGCTGTGGAAGGAGCAACCATAGCTCAGATTTGCCAAGCTTGGACCCTAACATTGGTGGCTCTGAGGTTTATTTCCTCCGAGACCTATAGACAGCTTTGGGAGTAGAGGGAGTCTGTTCACACCCATCAGTCTACAGAAAACCTGAGCTATCACGTTCACACCCAGGCATCTCTGATGTGCTGCCTTACTTGTAGGAGATGGGGTCTTCACAGGGATCAGCTAGAAGAATGAGGAATTAATGAGCATGATTTTAGGGTAGGCATAAAAACCAATTAGTTCAAGAGGAATGGTGGAGGCCCTCTTGACAGGACAACTCCTGACCTTAGGCTCCAATGTGGACTCTGATGCCGTCCAGAGCAACAGGGAAAAGAAAGACAAGGAAGCCCCAATGTCTACTTTCTGCAGAAGGGAGCCCAAACCTTCCTAGGAAATCTCTGCTGCCAATGACTCCTGGGAAGAGAAAACCGCAGAAAAGCCCCCAACGGCCTCATCCAGAACAGGGCAAATGCTCAGAGGCAACTGGATGAGGGAAAATCCTGGGAGAGATCCTCTACACCACGTTACTGAAGTGCACAAATACACAGGGAGAGCCACAGATCAGTGAAAGAGGATAAAGCTCAGTGCAAAGAGTTAAGGCACAAATTGCACCTGCTAAACGTTAGCAACAAGTCTCCAAATTACCGAGACCGAAAGAGCTTCTTTGAGATAACTTAATGCCTGCATTCAAAGCTAAAAATTTTAATTCAGAACCAAAGAGCTATTATATCGATTTGTAGGCAGGGAGCCACAGGAATACGAAATAAATGAGAATGAGAAAAAAAACAACCGAAAAAAAAAAAGAGAGAAAATGTTTCTAACAATTTCATATATTCCTCTCAGGGGTCCACGGCAATCAAGGTAGAAGAAACTTCTGTTCAGAGAGGGAACGTTACGCTTTCATTCCAAACAAATACAAGCAAGACTCTTTTTTTTTTTTTTTTTTCCACTAACTGATGAAATTTCTAAACAGAAGTGAGCCCTGAAGAGGACCACACACGCTAGCTCCGATATTTACGGTTTCTAATGGGACAAATTACACTGCTGGTGATTAAGACTCAAACCTTGAAGGACTGGCTGCATCTCAGCTCGATAACGAATGGGTTTTTAATGCTGGACTGGATCCAAAGTGAAGGTGAGCGAAAGAATCAGGCAGCTAATGGGGTCTGCTCTATGGCCAGCGATAGCCGATCACCTTTAGTTATCTTTAGCCCATTTTAGGATGGGCCGAGCTAAAATCTGGACGTGCACCCCTGCAATAGCTGGGAGCATGCCTTACCACTGCTTTTGTTGTACAGACATGGATTTCTACTTTGAAAAGGTTTTTTCTGAAGGCAGTCAGAGTTTCGGCATGATGATCAGAGTCAAAGCAAGTGAAAAAGTAATGTTCCCACAGTTTGGGGAAAGATGGGATCCAGGCTGTCCTCACTCACCGCTCCTTAGCCTCCTTTCTTTGCCTCTGGGTGTTGCTGCCACCCCTAGAGCCACGCACTGCCCGGAGGCCTTCCGACAGCATCGCACGGACCGCAGCCAAAGCAGTTTCCAATCCATCCCATTTTCCATGTTAAATAGTCACATCTTGAAAGAAAACTTGCTTCTGTGTTCCTCCAAGCCCATGAGGAATTAAGAGGCCGAGCCCAGAGGACATAGGGCAGAGAGAGATTTTGTTAACAGCTTTACATTCAAAGCTAAATATAAAGGTCACCTCGTGGATGAAGAACGGGGTAACTGACTGCATTCCCTCATACGCACTCTATAAACTAACAAATTATTTCTCTTATTGCTGTGATTGTTTTCAAAGGCTTGAGAAGCCTTCAGATACACAGCAATGGAGAAGGTCTACAGAGGTCAGATGGAGGGAGCAGGTACCAGGAGATGAGAGTTTTACTTCTCGCTGTGCCAGGTTATTCAGTGCTTCTCCTACACCTTTGCTTTTCCATCCACCAAAAAGGGACAAGGAATCCTTCCCAAACACACAACTTGCCAGGTCTTTCACAATCTTCAGACAGAAGCCACCTTTGAAACAGGCTGTCCCTTTCAAATGGCAGCAGGCTGACCAGCCGAGATGCAAACGCTCAGGATTACTAGCGAGTGATTAAGAGGACATCTGCTGTGTTCCAAGCTTTAGGAGGAACCAAGGGAATGTGAATAACGGACACTGAATGAACAGCTTACACCACGCCCTTTCAAGTGTACCAAGCCCCAAAATAAAGTTTTGCCAAGCACAGAGGCCACGAAATCAAACTTCCCAACTGAAAGGGAATGTCAGGTTGACATGGATTTAGACATCCACACCATGCAAAAGTGCTTATCAATACCTACTGAGAATATCCTACTTACAAACACCATTCACTTGCTTTGTGCCATGTACGGTTAGGAGACGTGCGAGCGAATGCAGGTCTTGCCGGAGGATTTGTGTGCGTAATGCCTTCCACAAAGCCTCTGCTTTCAGCCTCACCCCAAATCATCTCTCTCATTTTAGCCCCAGCATTTCAATACAACTCTACAGGTAGCAAATTGAAATGTTCAGTCCTCCATTGCAGGGAGATTGAATCTGAAAAGCAAGCGGCAGTAAGAATGAAGCAAGGCATCAATAGCGCACGCTAAAGCTCTACCTGACGACAGCAATGATGTCGGCTGAATGACTGAGCATTTGTTAAACTTCTACCATTGTGAAAGCAACCCATTATTTTCCTGGTTGTGCTCTGAAATGCCTCAATCACTGACAGAACAAGTGAGTGAGAAATAATACAGTTCATTTTCGATTGCTTTTGTTCAATAGATACATTGCTGTGTACCCTATCTCCCATTGTTTCATCAACAACCTAGCTAATATTTTTTTTCTCATCCCCCTTTCTGATACCGTGTCATTAGACTGATGACTCCTCTAACTGCGTGCGTCTTTAAAAGTTGCCAAAAACATCCTGTAACACAACGCGGTGCTCTATTCAGGTCTGGTTTTGTAAAGAAAAACACGATGCTACAGCACTCATGTGAAGGCTAGGCACATCAGCTCGTGCAAGAAAGCAACTTCCAAACCACTGGGCTTAACCACAGGACATGCTCCACCGTCGAAACTCCTTTTACAGCGGCTTATTTGAGTCAGGCCTTGCTTTTTCACAAGCTCACAAAGTGGGCCCATGTGACCCTCATGAGGTTCAACAAGGCCAAGTGCAAGGTCCTGCACCTGGGTCGGGGTTAACCCCCGGTATCAGTACAGGCTGGGGGAAGAAAGGATGGAGAGCAGCCCTGCCCAGAGGGACTTGGGGGTGCTGGTGGATGAAAAGCTGGACATGAGCCGGCAATGTGCGCTGGCAGCCCAGAAGGCCAACCGTACTCTGGGCTGCATCAAGAGAAGCGTGGCCAGCATCGAGGGAGGGGATTCTGCCCCTCTACTCTGCTCTGGTGAGACCTCACCTGGAGCCCTGCGTCCAGCTCTGGGGTCCCCAGCACAGGACAGATATGGACCTGTTGGAGCGGGGCCAGAGGAGGGTTACTAAAATGCTCCGAGGGCTGGAGCCCCTCTGCTCTGAGGCCAGGCTGGGAGAGTTGGGGGTGTTCAGCCTGGAGAAGAGAAGGCTGCGGGCAGAGCTGAGTGCGGCCGGTCAGGGCTTAAAGGGGGCCCAGACCCATCCCTGGGAACATTCAAGGCCAGGTTGGACAGGGCTCTGAGCAACCTGATCCAGGTGAAGATGTCCCTGCCCATGGTGGGGGGGTGGACTAGATGACCTTTCAAGGTCCCTTCCAGCCCAAAGAATTCCATGATTTTGTAGCCATGGATTAGAATCCCTCCTGGTGTCCTACGCCACTGTTAACGTGACATTGCACGCATGCTTTCAAACAAGGTTTTAGTCCATGTCTATTAAACATCTGGAGGTGGTTCTACAAAACGTGGTAGCAGCAGCACCTCTGTCAATATACACTTCCAGACATGGATGCTGGCCAACAAAACTACGTAGGGGAAGGTGGAGGATGTCAAAGAAGAAAGGCAACTATCATAATTGCAAAATTCTGTTTTAATTAACAATGAAATGTAATGCAAGCTGACGTGGGACAGTGCAGAACATGGTGGTATTGGAGGGAAGGTCACCTGGGTCCTTCCAAAGCACAGGCATCTCTTGTTAGTTTGGACCAAGCTAACGCACGTCACCTCGAACAATGAGTTGGAGCCACGGGGTACTGGCAGGTTACAATTTCAATTCAGATGAAAGAGAAAAGGAAAAGAACAAATTACCTGTAAAAACAACAGGCTGAAAGCCACAGAGAAGAGGTGCCGGTACTAAGTGCCGCAGCAGAAGTCAGTACATTGCAAAGAGCCTCCCAATTCTGGGCATCTCTGTTAAGCCCTTTAGCATCAAATGAACGTTTTGGTCGCATGTTTCTCCCCAGAAGGAAGAGCGCCGTGCAAAGTTTCCCCCAACCCTAAACTTTTCTCTAAAGCCCCTTTCGAGCTCTTAGCAGGTTACTGTGTCATGGTTTAAAAAAGAAAAAAGCCATCGTCTGCCTGGTGGCACGTGTACAGGGCAAGCAGCTTTCCAGAATCCCACTGCAATGAGATATGGACTTCGGAGTAACATGGCAGTTTTATTAAGAAAAAAAACCACAAAAACCCACGCTCTTGGGACTGCCCTGAGGAAAGTGTTTGGATGCCAAACACCAGAACTTCTACACAACCAGAAATAATTTCTTCCTGTCCAGTCCTCACATTTGCTAGGGACATCCAACATCTCTAGACATCCCAATCCACTGTCCCTCTCCTGTGACACGCAGATAGCAAAGACCCAGGACTGAACATCACAGGGATTAAATGAGCACCAGTTGGACAGAAGGATTCAAGGAAGGGATGAGATCTGCAATATACTGAGTCCTTATTAGAAATGCAAGCTACAGAGCATGAAGCAGGAAACCTCTTGTGCAGCCAAAGGCTTTTGTTGATTTTCCCAGCTGTCTTTGGAGAGAGGACAGAGAGGAGGGAAGTTCAGGGCTCAAGTCCCCCTCCTGTTGTAACTACAGGAAGATGACAAAAGTTGAGCAGCTGAAGTCTTTTGTCACTTTTTGAGTCATCTGTGAAAAAGTGCAAATGTGTGCCTTTTATTTTGGTTAAAAAACCTGCCTGAGAACATCAGATGTCTCCTGCGAACTCCTAGCACACACCCCAGCAGGGTGGCAGTGGGCCAGAAGCATCCACCTCCATTACCTATAAAGTCATTTGGAACAATCATTTCCTTTTCTCCCAGGATTTTCACACTATTCCCTATGAAAGCAAATATTTTTCTCTGGTTCTGCATTCAAAACCATGGGCTTTTGTTTCCTTCTCCATCTCAGCATGAGCCCGATGGCAGCAGGACTAGGAAGCCTGGTGGGAACGCTGCCGTACAATAGCCAGCTGATGGGCATTCCAGGCGCTGCTTTGCCTTTGCAGAGAGATAAGAAAGAAGAACTGAGATTTATATGCCCAAATATATCCTGATGTATTTAACAAGCAAACAAGGAGGAGTTAAGACAAAAGAACAGACACTGGATTGATCGTCAAAGCTACAGAGTCCTTAGTTCCCTCTTGACCTCATCCCTCAAGATTTCTTCTGTCGCTTTGCAAGTCTTGTAACCTTGGGATGGTGCAGGGATGGCTCTGGACAACAGTACTTGTGGGGTCACACAGAGCTGCTCCTTGCATGTCCCTGAAAACACATCAAACCCCAGTTTCTGTCAGAGGAGGAACAACAGACGCAGCCAGAGGAAAGCCGGTTTAATATTATACCATTGCTGTGTATAAATCCTTAGGAGGTATGAATGAGGAGCTGGTATGAAGAGGAATGAAGATGGGCTGGAGAAGAGAATGGAGGTTAAAATGGGAAATTTAAGCACATTGAGCCCAATTCAGCCAGTAAATGAGAAAAGCTGGCATGGCTAAGCCAGAATGTGGGTTTTCACCATGTCTGGACTCCATAAAACCACAAAAAAAGAAAGCTAGCAACCTCTCGCAGAAAGCTATAGATACTCATGGCTCTATGGATAGGATTTAATGTCTCCTTTGGAGGCCAATAAGTCATCACAAAACACATTTGAACTTTTTGCAAAGGGCAGCTCGGGGGATCCCTGGAAGCTCAGGAACACGTTGTGGTTTTGGGCAAACCTCAGAGAGCGATGCCTTCTTAACCATGGAGCAGCAAAGGGTTGGTTTTGGAGTCTGAAAGGCATTGACCTTTGGGGATACGCCTAAAGTGAATCAAAGACGAGTGGACAACCTCCCAAATAAGGGAAGCAAATAAAAGAGAATTTACATTTCTATCTCATCTAGTTGACATGAGAATAACTTGCTCCTGTCTCTTTGCAAAGATTCCCTGAGATTCATTATGTTGTTCGCGGGGTTCACATTAGCTTTGGCCTTACTACGTGTTAGGTCTTGAATCTCTCCCAGTCCAATCTGCCTGTAGTAAGACACCAGCCTGCGATCGACGCGCGGCAGAAGGATCCATATGTCCCACTGCAGCTGCCTTTCACACGT
>NW_009258662.1:868950-872690 GCF_000687185.1 Egretta garzetta
GCCATACTCCAAGTTTGCCTCGTGGAAACACAGTTTCCTTAAAAAGGCAAAGGGCTACCTTTCTAAGAATAAAAATACACGCGGAAATATTAAAATGAAGATCTCAAGTTGGCCCATTGCAGTCAGCAGAATCAGTCTAAATATAGTTTGGTATCATATCCCAGCCCTTAGCTATAAGGTTTCTGGGGAGCAGAGCAACGGGTGCAGCAATTCAAAATCACTTGGAAACACAGTTTCCTTAAAAAGGCAAAGGGCTACCTTTCTAAGAATAAAAATACACGCGGAAATATTAAAATGAAGATCTCAAGTTGGCCCATTGCAGTCAGCAGAATCAGTCTAAATATAGTTTGGTATCATATCCCAGCCCTTAGCTATAAGGTTTCTGGGGAGCAGAGCAACGGGTGCAGCAATTCAAAATCACTGCTAATGTAGAAAAACAGTTATAAGAAACTGGGAATGTCTGTGACTCTAGACTAAAAAGCCATAAACTGGAGTACATTAGGAAAATAACTGCTGCACTGGTCTTACCTTTTTTTTTATTTTTAATAGCCTATTCTGTCTCCATCAGCAAAGAACTGCTCTAAAATAATTGCTCTAAATGACTCCTTGAAGACACATCTCTGTTTGCAAACCTCATCAAGTTACATGTTAGACGAGTCCCAAATCTTCGCTTCTTAATTTACAGTAAGAATGAACAAACAGAAGGAACTTAACGCAGTAATTACTGTTAGCAGAGCTCAGAGAGAGGTGAGTTACTGGCCCTCTTGCTATTACCAACATTCAGAGGGACCTGTGAATCCCACCCCATTCTGGTTTTAGGCAGGATTTAAGGAACCCAGGTAGGGACTTTACAGTAACAGTACCAGCTCGGTAGCTAGCAATGCATCTGAGTGCAAACAGCATCGATTTGTGACATCCAAACCCTTGCAGTTTCTTCTCAAAACCACGTTCACCAACGGTTATTAAAGCCAAGAACAACCCAATTGCTCTAGTGTTCAGCTCAAGCCTAGTAGACGACTACAGTCATATTATATGGACCTTAAAACAAACCCCTTGTTTATTTTAGAATTATAGAATCACAGAATGTTTTGGGTTGGAAGGGACCCCCAGAGGTCACCCAGCCCAACCCCCTTGCAGGGAGCAGGGACACCTTGAACCACATCAGGTTGCTCACAGCCTCGTCCAACCTGGCCTGGAATGTTCCCAGGGATGGGGCCTCCACCCCCTCTCTGGGCAACCCCTGACAGGGTTTCACCACCCTCATTGTAAAGAATTTCTTCCTTATATCTAGTTTGCTTTCTTAAAATTTAGGGTCCTGACTATACTCTTTGTTATTCCCATTTCCCTCAGGAGCGTGAGCTCCACCGGCGCATGCATAAGCCAGTACAGGTTTTGAAAGCGCTCCTGATCCAGTAATTAACACGACATAGGCTGAATCATCCCAGGACATGAATAAAGATGAGAACATTTAACACCACAACAGGCTTTTTCCGGTGTAAACTGCGCCACCGATAAGAGTTAGATCAAAAGTGTTTATACCTTCGTGATGTAGCTTGGCATACAGTACATTATAAAAACCAAGGAAAAGATTTTAACCGCGACAATATATTCCGTTACCTGCAGCAAGCAAAGAATAAACTTTAAGAGTTAAAAGATTTAGTAGAGTAATAATTCCCTTTACATACATGCTAGAACAGAAAAGAAAATATAGAGCGCTCATTCGAACCTCAGTCACTGTCTAATACAAACTGAGAATACACTTCACTTTCATGTTCTTACACGCTGCAGAATCTTATTTTAGAAATAGTTTTAGAAAGGCATCAGATAGAATTTGAAAGCTTTTCCCATCTTATCTTTTAATACAAACTTCTCAACTCAACAAAATTTTGTAAATAAAGACAGGCTGCCTTCCAGGGTGCCAACCCATTGACATTCCTGAAGAATGACAGGATTGATGTGTATTTGAGAAACTGCATTACTTGGGTCTCTACAAACACAGATGTCTAGGTTGGGTTTTCTTTCTTTATATATGTGAGCCCAAATTTGTTCTTATGAAATAAATACCCCTGCTCCGGGATTTGTCAACTGACCCTATATGCCTAGTGAGATCCAACACTCTGCAGATAAGGTCTTAAAAAATGTAATTCACGATGAAAACACCAATCTGCACTTCGAGCACGAGCGTTGCCCAGATCTGCCCAAGTACACCCAGTGCGCCTTCAACTACACCATCTTCAGATCCACGTTTTTATCGAGCTGGCATGCCTGGCAGGTCCCTGCAAGCTGTTCGCAGCTCACCCCACGGTTTTGGGGCAAAAGGGGCTGGCATAGCTTCAGCAGGCTCCCTCACAGCTTTTTGATTGATGGCTAATGCCATCAACCTGAAGCGACCTGGAAAAAAACAATCAAATCCAGCCCCTTCATTAGGCTTCGCTGATAGGATTGGGAATACGGCCATAGACTTTGCAGCTGATGATGGATCACATAAGTAAGGAGGTTGAGAGCTTTTGCAGAGAACAACAGAGCTCCTTTGCTCTAAATACTCTTTGACTGTCAAGTGAATATTCACGAATTCTGAAGTACTGAACTTAAAACAATTTCTTTCCGGTTCAGAGGGACGAGAGCTCGATGTTTGCTTCAAAATGGAAACAAGAAAAATAACGGTTGGACTTGACGATCTTAAAGGTCTTTTCCAACCCAAACGATTCTGTGATTCTATGAAAATCCAGAGAACGGGAGAACATTTTACAGAACGGGAAAAAAATGCATTGATTTTTAATCAGCTCATAAATTACCTGGGAAAACCTTAAAAATGTGCCAATAAGAGCAACTCTCTCTTACTCTTTTTTTTCACCAGCAAGTACAGTGGAAGTGTAAATTGCAAACATCACAGTTTCATATCTCAAGTTGAGATTCTGGAGCCCTGATTGTATCAGAATTTTAGCTCCTATTTAATTACAGCAAAAAGGATTTCATTCTTACAATTTTGAAGACATGCTCCATGTGGCCAGGAGTAACCAGCACTAGGAGATCTGTGTTGGCTTTAGAGAGGTCAGCATACACGTGTTGGTTTCTGGGAGGTAGATGATGAGCACGGGGGACCAAGCGCACCCCATCAACCTCAGCTGGTAGAGGAGCACTGGAGCTCAACACATCCCACCCTGATCTCCAGACTCATGGCATAATGCCAGCGTTCCTCCTGATAGGCAAATTTTGGAAGTAAGGCCGTGCAGCTTGACTCAAAATCCTGATAAAAGGGAAAAGGAGAGAGGAGGGGGGATGCAACTTGAAGATCCAGTGAGAAAAGCAGATGCATGAAAAAGAGATGATGCTTCAGTCAAGAATGAAGGCATGAATCTACCGCAGGGAAGGGGTGTACTGGGTGGGGGGTGTCTCAGATGTCTGGTGTAGGGATTATTCTTACCTCACTCGAAAGAACACAGTAAGCATTTTCAGTCAATTGATCACCACAACCCCAACCGTGTGAAGTCCTGGTTAGGATAGCGAAGGACCTTACTGCTATTTTTGGCTTCAGCTTTGTATGCAGTGATTTAAATAAAACACATATCATTGTGAATTATTATTATTAGAATCATAGAATCTTTTGGGTTGGAAAGGACCGTTAGAGGTCACCCAGTCCAACCCCCTTGCAGGGACCAGGGACATCTTTAACCACATCAGGTTGCTCACAGCCCCGGCCAACCTGGCCTGGAATGTTTCCAGGGATGGGGCCTCCAACA
>NW_009258662.1:872948-883712 GCF_000687185.1 Egretta garzetta
TGATGCAGCCCAGAGTATGGTTGGCCTTCTGGGCTGCCAGCGCACATGGCTGGCTCATGTCCAGCTTTTCATCCACCAGCACCCCCAAGTCCCTCTGGGCAGGGCTGCTCTCCATCCTTTCTTCCCCCAGCCTGTATTGATACCGGGGGTTCCCCCGACCCAGGTGCAGGACCTTGCACTTGGCCTTGTTGAAAGTCATGAGGATCAACAATTATTATTATTGTCATTATTAATGTATTATTAAAATTCAGTGGGGTCCTATATACATATGCCTTCTTCACCTCACAGCGTCACAGATCCACAGGACGGACTATGGCCCCAGCTCTCCTTTCTTGGACTATAAAAATTCTGGTGTCCTGCAGGCTATGCTGCTCTACTGCAAACATACAACACCTTTACCAAGCTACAAAACTGGATAGTCTCTTCCAAACCAGGTAGCCTTCGGTAAGGCATGGGCAGGTGCCCTTTTTCAAATAGTTGAGGAATTTCCCAGTCTTCGTGCAATACATTAAAATAATCACAACCTTGTTCAGAGAGCTGTAACAAAATAAATCACCTATAACTTTGTAGATCTAACGGCAGTGAGATCTTGGCAATAATTACGTTGTCCTGTAGTCAGGCGTGAATGAAGCCGTATGTTACGTTCCAGTTCAACCCTGGTGCTGGAAGTCAACCTTTCCTTGTGAAGGGTAACATCAATTTATAATGATGCCACTATTTTACGCAAATTCTAACAAAATTTTCTGCTTTAAACAGAGATACAGATTACGATATTGGTGAGACACTAAGCCTTTTTTTTACCCTCAATTTACCACAATGTGAACTAACACACTTCTAGGCAAATACAAACATCAATAAGAAATTTATTTTAATGGAGCCCTCTCTTACCTAATATTTTACAAGACAACAGATATTTAGATTACCTGCCCATTCAGAGATGTTACATCCAACTGACAGGCAAAAATTCATAGCTCGCTAACTTTGCTGCTGTTTTTTCATCCGATCTCATGACTCAGTCTTTTCATCTCACTTTGCTTACCCACAACATGGTCCACTTACCAAAAAAAAGAATGCCAGTGAGATGTTATTTTACTGGTAGCGGTAAAGTTTTGCAACACCTGAGATGAATTAAATTACTAATCACTTATAAACCACGAAGGCAATATTCAAGCAACACGTTTGTACCATGACATGGGGGGACAGAACAATGGAATTAAGACCACGAAACCTGCTTTCCATGCAAAGACTAAACAGAAAGGAAAGACAAGTCTTCAGGAATTATTTCTCAGAGTTGGGGAGAAGGTCACTGTGGTTTGCATAAGCAAAGAAGATTATTATGAGCTTTCTTAAAGAAGCCCATGCTCAAACTGGCCCTTTAGAGGCCCTTCAGAGGTGCTTAGGGCCAGGGTTTAGTGGTGGGATGGCAGGGTTAGGTTAACGGTTGGACTTGATGATCTTAAAGGGCTTTTCCAACCTAGACAATTCTATGATTCTATGATTTAGCCATCACTTCAGTTTACATAAAGGGGAGAAAACAAGACCTGCAATCTGAGTCGGGGAGGAAAATGTCTTCTACCGCAATGCAACTAGGGTTTGTTATATAAAATTTCAATCAAGCTAATAGAAGGGAAAGTAAACACTTTTCCGTCAAGCTGAGTAAAGCCAACACAGCCAATACACATTTTCGGCTTAGTACAAAATAAAAACCTACTTTCCGACACCTTGGAACAAAGCTTTCGTTTTAACAATCCCATCTCCTGCTTCGTACAACTTCATTAGCTTAAAAACACCGCTCAACTCTGCCCTTTGGCTCCCCAGTCACTCTGCCACTTAGCACGGAGAATAATAATGAGCACCGTAATGGAGCGCCATTTCTAGCCCTGCCAGCCTCTAGGGAAGCGTAATCATCTCTGCACTGTCATTGCTAATGCAAACTATGATTGCTAATCCGCTGGGACTCCGAGTAAAATACACAGGGAGATTGTTTTGCTGTTGCTCACCCTTTCTTCTCTCCCTTTTCAAAACCTCTCTCGCTCTCCCCTGCATTATTAAGCCCACCGACGCCGAAACACGAGGAATGAGGCAGACAGATAAACATAGCCTGATTTCTTTGCACAATCCCTTGTGAAGGTTAACCACAGCACGGACCTAATGCAAGCCTACTTTGTTGAGGGCTGTTATTAAATTGCACAGTTGCCTGAAGACGCCGCTATTGTATGAGATGCCTTGATTCACAGATTGAATTCCAAGCCATGAAAGCGTGCATAGAGTGTGAACAGTTTTATCCAGTTCATACTACCCACAAACATTCGTCAATACAGCAAAATGAATGGCATTCTGCAACAACCTTATTTTTTTTAAGCTGTACGAAATAAAGTGATAGAACAAACAAGATTTGATTATTCTTTTTTTTTTTTTTTGCTAATAAGCAGGGTTTCACTAATGAAACACAGAGATACCCACAGCACTGATTACCTTGCTTTGAACAGCCAAGACCTAAGCTACAATGGCTTTCTTTTACACTAAAATATTAGGCACACACATTTTATGATGTTCATTCCACGACCGAGGAAGAGCTGAGATGGTTTCAGCTTACACCAAGAACTTTTGTTCAAAAAATCTAAATTTAATTTAAAGATCTAAAGGCAAGTTCTTGGCCTTCACTGTAAGGTCAAGGGACGTTCTTTCGAACACCTGCAGTAAAGATGCACGGACAACCGCTGAAGAGTGTCGAAAGAGGGAAATGTAGGAAGTCTACAAAATAACATGGTGGAAACAACCCAGTGGCATCTCCCAGCCATGGGGATGTATCTGGGATGGACTGGCAGAATTACTTGGAAGCGTTAGAAAGAATCACAAACCAAGCTGGTGCTGACAGAGCTCCCCTGCCAAAATTTGAAATATCTGCCTTGATTATTGTAATGATTTTCTTACCCCGTTTTTTTCCCAGAAAGGCCGTCTCTTAAAAACCCAAGAGATGCAAAGTTTGGGGAAAAAAGGTGTAAACAAGATGACAGTAAAATTGTTCTGTATCTTAGTTTTAGCACTAAGGTGATGGGATTGAATCAGTTAACTACGAATGCTGCTATGTTCCTCTGTACAGCCCTACCCAACTGGACACTAGGTCCAGGGACAATGAGTATAGTATATCATGTCTATGATCTGTAGTCTTAAGGTAATTATTAATGTAACTGAAAATATAGACAATGTGCACCTGTCAAAAGAAGAAGATGGAAGGTAGTTTTGTGTAGTGGACCGAGAAAGTTGGCTAGGACTACCAAGACTAAGAGCCGAGTAGGTAAGAGGTAATTCCGGCAGGGGGAGATTGCGACCACCGACTCAAATGATACCACTGACTCAAATGATACCACTGACTCAAATGATACCACCGACTCAAATGATACCACCTACTCAAAAGGCAACAATAGAAGTGGACAACCGAGTCTGCGCAGTAATTTACATAGGAAGCAAGAAAATTTGTACCAATCACTAGAGAGAATATTAGTGAATATGTATGAATATGATAAATATGTATATATTTGATCTATATAAACTGTATGGAGCAAAAGCAATGGATGCACGTTTGGTGGAGTGATCCCCCGTGCATCCGGTGCTGTGAATAAAGAATGCCTGCCTTTTAACACTACCTTGGTGTTACGAGGTTTATTCTTCCCCATTTCAGTGACAAAGGGGAAAAAAAAAAAAAGCCCCAACCACCAATTCCTCTCTCCCCTTTCTTCCAAATCCCCAATTCCTTCAAAATCAGTACTCAGCGAGTTAAACCCACACAAATTCAAACTCCGGCTTAGCTGTGAAGTTGATATTGATCAATCTCACTCCTACTGAGCAATCAAAGAGCGTGATCATTGGGAACAAACCTGTTGACCCAGAAGAATTTGCACCAGTTCCCCCCTGAATCTGAGTCCTCTAATCTGGCTGATAACACTAACAAAAGGTGTCAGCCCGAATGAGGCAGCTGGAGGAGGAGGAGGAGGAGGAGGAGGAGGGATGGAACACAAAGGAAGAAAGGAGAGCTCAGAAGAGGAAGGGAGCAGAGCGAGAAAGGCTTTACAATCAGAAAAGAGCAGATGACATTCAAGAGGGTCACAGTATACAGAAAATGAACCAGGAGATTGAAAGCTTTTGGTGGAAGTGCTGACTTTAAAAACATCCCTTGATCTATTTTTCTTCATTGAAATGTTTTCTTCACAAGGCCCAAACACCAAATACCTAAAGGATAAGCTGAAAATGAAGGAACGTGCATTTGAAAGTTTATCGACTATTTCTTCTCCTGCGAGTCTCCAATTTGGTGGCATATTAATTTGTTATGCATTAGGAAAACTAGGCAAGAGGTACAAAGCCAGCCCGGTATAAACCAATTCTCTTGAACTCAACCACATTACACATTTCTTACTCATTATAATGCAACTCAGAACCTGATCCAACACGCAGCCTCTTATAGTCCCCCAGGCCAAATCAGCCGCTGGTTTAAATTTGTTTAATACCATGGAAGTACATTTATTTTAACTAAATGAGGATCTGACTCCAAGTTCATTCTACTGTGAGTTAGTAAATACGAGGCAATACTGAAATCCTAATTCATTCAAACAGTAGCCAAGGGCAACTCTGGACATCAAAACTCATTTTAAATTAGGAAGAAACAGCCCTGGGTTAATTACCAGCGTTAAGGGATCTTTAGCATCACGTGGACAGCGCCACCAAAGATGTGTTGGCTTGTGTTTCTGGTGTGTCACACAGCGCTCCCATCTAGGGATGGAAACGCATAGATGGAAGATCTTCATTTCCCAGGCTAAAGAGCAACACTGTTACTGGTAAAATCAGTAAGAACAGTAAAAAAATAAAAACCCAACAGCTATTTTCCTACTGCACCTGAAACCGCAATTTCTTCCAAGCACTGCATGCGTGCCTGCAGTTCAGGCTTGCATTGCTTCTCTTACTATTCCTCCTATCCCCTCCTTCTGTTTTTTGAGTGTTTTGGAAAAGTGAGGCTACGCTCCCTTCCCAATCCTGCGTATCCCCAAAGATTTTCTCATGACTATTTTGAGTTCTTCTTCGTAGAGCCTCTGTTTCTGGAATTATGCCTGAGCAGCCACAGCTGAAGCTCTACTACCACAAAGACGATTCCTCTTCCTGAGCACTCAGCAAAGCCATGGGTAAGTTTTACCCAGTGGTTGAGTCCCCATCCCTGGGGGTATTTAAAAGATGGGTGGAAGAGGTGCTCAGTGACCTGGTTTACTAATGGACAGGTACAGTTGGACTCAATGATCTTAAAGGTCTTTTCCAAACAAATGATTCTCTGATTCTACGGTTCTAAAATTAGGAAGGAGGAAGCTGATGCCAGCCTATGTTTCATAGGAGGGTCTTAATGCAGATCTCATCCTCTTCTTTAACCAATCAGAACCACTTTTATTTACCTACATGGAAGGTTTCAAGGCTCAGCTCTTCATTCTGGATTTTGCTTCAGGAAAGAAGAGTTTGGCATGCTTCAACAAATCAACCTCCTCATTTTCTCTCTTTATGGAATATTACAGCAATCCCCAAAGGGGAGGAAAACATCTACAAGGAAACTGAACCTCAGAGCTACCTGAGTGAAAAGTTACGCTCCCCCAGCATCAACATTTAAATACCTTGCGTTGGTAAAGCATCTTCTTGATTCATACTAATGGGGCTGATTCACATTTGTCTCATCGCAGTTTCGCTCCGTTCTCACCACACTGACATTGGAGCACACCGATGAAAGCTGGGAGAAAACAATCCCGAGGCAAGGGCCGGTATCACCAGCTTAGAGCAGTTAAAATCAGATCCTCTCAACGCACACTGGGAACTGCCACTGGTGGCTACGCTCATACATACCCATAAGTATTGAAGGATTCGATCCAGCTCTCCTGTACACCCACAGGTTGAGAAAAGTTTTATATCAGGCCAAAAGAGATGGGTTTTGAAATTACAATTTCTCCAAGTGAAATATTTCAGAAAATAAAGTTATCTAAAATCAATAGCATACAATGATCTTGCTATAGATGGCGGCTTATTTAGTTAACATCAATCATCACAGGGCAGGGGGGGGGAAGGTGTAAGCAAGATGCGTGCAGGAACTCAGAGATTGATTTCCAAACTGGAAAGCACTCATAAGTCCCATGGCATATTATAAACAACGGTATAACCCAAGAAGGGATCAGCCCTGGAAGGATTCCGATTTAAACTTAAACACAGGTAAAAAGCATAAAACCATTTAATTTATGAAGACATCAGGAGACCCAGTAATGGATGACTTAGTGAAAATCTGCCTAACTAAAGAGGAGCTGATGTCTTTGTAGAAAGGGGCCTGACGGATTCAACTGCTCCTTTCTGCGACCTGCCGCACCCTGCTCACCCTCCTCATCTACAACACATGGTTTGTACAGAGCTCACGGCCCTTGATCTGTAGTAAAAAGATACTACACTTGGTATCTGTACATGTTTTAACATGTGGACAAATGTAAAATGTTCAGATCCTTCCATTGATCAGGAAATTAGAAAGACTTCATAGCAAATACCAGGAGGTTTTAAGGATTATGTGTTCTACTGACAGAACGACTCATCAAAAATCTATTCAAAGTCTGTATATTTTTTTAATAAAAAAATCTGTAAAAGACGACATAATTCCCAGACCAAATACTTCTCATCTAATGCTTCAAAGTCTGCAGTCACAGAATCACAGAATCCCAGAATGGCAGGGGTTGGAAGGGACCTCAGGAGATCACCCAGTGCAGCCTGGGCCAGGGCTCGGGCACCCTCACAGTCAACAAGTTCTTCCTCCCGTTCAACTGTAACCTCTTCTGCTTCAGGTTGTGCCCATGGCCCCTTGTCCTGGCGCTGGGCACCACTGAGAAGAGTCTGGCTCCGTCTTTATGACACCCACCCTTGAGATATTTGTATGTGTTGATGAGATCCCCTCTCAGCCTTCTCTTCTCCAGGCTGAACAAGCCCAGCTTTTCTCCCCTAGTACTTTGTTTTCTACTACAGCATGTTACATCCCCCACACGCACCTCTTGTAACGTGATGTTCACAGAGAGATTGATGGGATGTTTTCCTCATAATTCTAGGCAAATGCTTTTCTTTCTAGCAGCGATCCCAGCGAGGTCCTGAATGCACCTCGTTCTTCTAAAGAGCGTGCATTAAAACCAATGACTTTGCCCTAGAAAATGTCTAGACTATTAAACTGGATGACTATGAATCACGCCTGCGCTATGTAAGCCACCGCAGAGAAGAGCTCACTCCATATGGAGGACTCAAGGGATTAAATGGAAAACTATTTGTAGATTTGGACAGGTTTTAGGTCAAATTTCTAATTATTCTCCTTGAATCATCGCAAGAGCATCTGCAAAGATATCTGGAGGCACGTTTATTTTCACACAAAACCCAATTCTCCAAGACAATGAGATGTTTATCACCCATGGAAAGGTCACCAGATAATATTTTGGAATCCAAGTAGCTAAGTCTCACTTCTTCCACCATGGTTTGCTGGTCACAGTCAGATTTTTCCAACGTGTTTCTTGCCAGAAGCAGAGCCAAAACGGGGCAATTTAGCCAGGTTGTTCAAAGGAAAGTTTTCATTTGCTTCGTAGCTTTATTTCTAGGAGGTCTACAACCCATCTCCAGTAATAAACAGCATTATTAAAGAAAAGAGAAACTAACTTTCAGGAGCAGGTGAAAGCAGAAAATCATGTAAAGGCCAAAATTGCTTCCCCTTTTTCTGACATCAATCTTTGACCTTTGATGTATTTCCAGCTAGTGTAGATCTAAGCAGGAAAAGCTAGGAAATTAAACCGATTTCTCCTCCATGAGAGTAGCACAGCTCTTACTATTCTCTGTTTCTATTTTTTGAAGTGTGCGGAGCACACTCCACACACCCTTCTCGCTTGCGGCCCCAATTAAAGTAGCAAGAACTAAACACAGAGCTAATCCTAAAGCGATACAAACACCCAACCAGACAGCCTTTCCTTTAGCGACTGCAAATGGCTCCAATAAAACCTCTTAATTTTTTTTGTTTTAATTGGGATACAAGAGAAACTCAAATGATATGGACTTTAGAGGACCATCAGAAATACCTAGCAATGGAATGAAAGCAGGACTGGAAAAAGGGTCCTTTTCCCCCTCAAGGCTCACTCTTTCTCTAAATAAACCAAGGATTGGTTCAACACAAGTAACCTTTGCTGCCCACAATGATGTATGGCCACCTAAGAAAGGTCCTGCACACTCGAGACTTCTCAGACACCCAAGAATGGACCCTTTATGGCAGTGTCCCACAATCACCAGTCCATTTCCAGAATCACCATCTTCTACTCTCATTTCCAGATCTGCAACCCCACCTGTGATGGCAAATAACCTTCTTCCCTCCCTCGACCTTCTACTTCTCAAAGAAAAAACCAGTAAGAAACCTCATCCAAAGCCAAGTTTGCTGGAAATATGAGCATTTCCTTCAACAGACTCCAGATCAGGATTTTGGTGTCTAAGTGATAGTGGAGCGAGCAAGTCATCTTTACTGGATTCACACTCTTTGTATCCTGTTGTCCCACCTAGAAGACAACAAGGCTGCAGAGAGTTATGTGATGCCATAAATGAGAAGGAGGCAGACGCCGACACACAGATGTCAGCCTCGCTCCTAAGGAGCAATTAAGAGTTTGCTCACTCCGGTACCTCCCAAAACATCCAGCAACCAGAAATGTGCCATTAGGGAAGCCTGCAATGTCCCTGAACGAATTTACTTAGTCCAGCAGTTGATTTCCTGCCCCACCCCCCCCCCCCCCACCTCACCGCGCCAGGAAGGTGGAAATCTCAGCAAAAGCAGCCGTGTGCCTGTAATCAGCCTGCGCGGGGTTTCCAATTTCTCTTTTCATTAGGCAGCAACTGGCTTCTTTTATTCAGAGATGTGTACACAGTGGCAGCAGAGATCTCTCTAGTGGTTTTGCCGATGCCATCCTCCCCCTCCTAAAAATAACCAATTGAGGCTATTCCTGCAAGACGCCTTTCATGCGCTGCATGAATAGCTTCTGTGAAATAGCTCCTGCATACCGAAGCATACAGAAAGCTTTATTCTCCTGCACGGGAAAAGGATTTATTTAACCAGAATGAAAAAAGAAACTGAACAGAAGAGACATATCCTCCTATACAACTGGGAATTCCAACCGTCTGAATGATATGTAAATGATATGCGTTTTTAATGTGTGGGCCTAGTTGGAAGAGGGCCGAGTCAAAAGCAGGGCCCTTTCTCGTTCAGTGCATCTGCTGTGTGCGTGCCTGTGTAGTCAACCAGATTTGATGACTAAGGGTGGTCACAAATCATCTTTCAAATTTTTCTCTGGAATTAATTTTTGACTAAATGTTTTTGTTTTCATTGGAAGACCCCATTTTCTCCATGAAAAGCTGATGTTCTGCTGAAACAAATGCACGCACCTGAAAACAGAAACATTTCAACTAACTGGAAATTGAGGCAATGTGCCTTGATTTCTACTACTTCCCCTTCTCTGGTGCATCTCCAGACATGTTACATCTTCCATGACGTGATGAGGTCTGATCCCAGCAGATCCTCCTAGGATGTTCCATAGTGGCTCAGCCACAAGGCAAAAAGTTTTAGCATCCTACCAACTCCCCTGCCAACATCTGGAAGACGCCTGGACTCTTTACCCCATCTTCTTGGCATGAAAGAGCCAAAATTGCTGAAAGACAAAGCCAAGCTCTATTTCCACTTGTGTTCCAGCCCAGGATTATTTCCCCCGACTGAATACACCCACTGAATGGGACTAGGCTGGAAGGCATTGCTGAGAAACTAATGGAGAGGCAAAGATATCGGAACGGGAACAACTGGGGACAGAATCTTTTGCTCCTGGAGGGGACGGAAAGCAACAAACCCCAGAGGGAGTTAATTTGCAAGACCCACGATTACAAAAAAATGCATTTTATTTTTAAAATGTGGGGTGTGCTAGATTATTGACAGCTTAAAACGCACATAAAAATTGACGTGCAAATCACTCAATTATCATTTTACCATTTTATTCTGTTATTCATGTTTATACTTTTCAAATGCTTGATCAAGAAACAGGGAGAAGAGTCTCCAGACAGGTTGTTATTACTTTTATGCCCAAAGTACGACTGCTTAGACTACACTGATAGTATCTGAATTGTGATTTAGAAAAATTACTTGCAAAGTCTTTTATGTGTGTATTTTTTTCTTAAGACTTCCTGGGCGTCCATCTAAATTAAGTGTAAAATTCTTAAATATTTCCTCTTGAGTAGAAATCTATTCCGAAAAGCAAGTGCAAAACCAGAAGAGAGGTGTAAGTGCTTCAGTGGCAGCTGGTAACCTCTGCCACTCTTGGTCACGCCAGGCACACCAGGATCAACATTCCCAAGTTTTACACCAGAACAGGGCCCAGGCTTTCTAATTAAGCCATCTTTTGTCCTCCCACTACAATTCCAACCATGTTTCAGACCTGGATAATCACAGGCATAGCATCAATCAAGTTTCTTGAAAATCAATCAATCAATCATTGGCCAGCCTTGTACAATTTTGCCATTTAAGTCTTGACCAGCTCTACAACATTCATGTATGCTCATAACTGCTATGGTTATAGAATCACAGAATCATTTAGGTTGGAAAAGACCTTTATGATCATCAAGTCCAACTATAAGCCTAACCCTGCCACCCCACCCCCAAACCCTGGCCCTCAGCACCGCCTCTGCCCGGCTGTTAAATCCCCCCAG
>NW_009258662.1:884030-889491 GCF_000687185.1 Egretta garzetta
GCTCCTATCCAGCCCCCTCTCGACCAACCCCCCCAGGGCCTTTTCCGCCGGGCAGCTTTCCAGCCCCTCTGCCCCACGCCTGGAGCGTTGCATGGGGTTGTTGTGACCGAGTCCGGCACTATGTTTGGATATAAAATCCAAACACACTTCAAGAGGTTTAAAATCCAACCCCCAGACCAGCCTTCAGCAGTACACTTTAGATATAGAGCAGAGAGCTTGCCCTGGACTGGATTTTGCTAGTCAGTAAAGATGACAACACAGGTATCCTGGCAGCCAGCAAATCCCACACCGATGGGGCATCGCATCGCTTGCAGCTCTCGCCATCCACACCTCCAGTGTGACGCTCCAGATTTAGCTAAGATGGCTGCACATTCCTCACCGCCGGTCTCATTACATTCAGATCCCAGTGCTAAGCACGTTGTTAAGCATTGTAATTCTTTCTTTATTAGATTCAGGTATATAAATGGCATCCCAGGGAGCACTGTGAATTTTGATCATTATTTCTTTACTCGAGCTGTGTTCATCTGCCTGCTGAGAGGATGATCACCAACTTACCCCACGCCCCTGTGGGACCCATTATTTATCTTATTACATTTTACAGTGTGGAGTAAATAAATAGCATTAAAGTGCTAAATTTATTCATCGAAATGGGTTGCATTCGCATACTGGAGCCATTTCTTACATCAAGGAAACGCTGTTAATAGGCACTCTATGAAGATGTGCAAAACATTCATTTTAATATGGCTGTAATAAAGCAAGACTGCTATGAACCGATGATGACATTTCACATGTGTGGAGAAGGACAGTGACACTTTAATATCGCCACTTCCTCAGATCACTTCTATCACATGCAGCCCAAGAGGGTTGTATTAATTATTTTGGTGTCACTTCGAAGAAATTAATTTCAGTCATTATTAGAGCATGCACATTAAGCAACGATTGCTTGGCTGCTTGAGAGACGGGCTCAGAAAATCCTACACGCTGGGAAGATAAGCGTGGTGAAAACCAGGCAGCATTACAACCATTTTCATCACAAAACATTTTGCAATCTTTATGAAATTCGTCATGGCAGAAGCAGGTAGGATGGTGACACGGTCTTCACGGGGCAGAGAGGCAAAGCAGGGGCAGAAAAGCCCTTTTGCGTTGAAGGTACACATGGCATCCGGGGGAGATCTGCAAGTAAGACCTGGGAGAAGTAGGATCCAATCTTTTTTTGTTTACTAAAGCAACTGATTGACACCAAGCGTGCGTCTTATTTAAAATTTCTTCTTATGAATTAAAAATAAACTCAAGTTTCCCAAAAGCAATAATGCGGAGGGTAAATTCTTGGTCCTTCTCTTGCGTTAGACATATTGCAAAGGAAAACTGAGGTTTTCTTTAACTACTCTTAAATTACACAAGTCACCAGGGGAAAGTTTATACCTGGAACGCACTATTTAAAGCTCTGCGTACTGTGCATGAAGACATTACACAAGTTATTCTCCTTTAAAGTAAATATTACTTCAACAAATGTTGGTCTTCGAAGAATTAGGCACTGGGATGCCTATTTCTCTTCCCCATCCACTCTGGGGAACACACCATATTTAAGCCATACAAGTAACATTTCAATTTCCCTTCTAATTTTATTTTTGGCCTCTAAAAGTTAAGTGCCCAAGCCAACGAACAAAACGGGTTACTCCACCCAAACAGCCATCCCATAGCCGTATTTAAGAGCTGTCCTTTAGAGCTAGCAGCATTACGCGGCTTTGTCTCCTGTACCGTTTTTATTAATTTGTATTATTAAAATGATTTGGAAACCAAACAACTTAATTACACAAGTGCCAAGAGTAGCACCAGCAGATACCCGTCGAAGCAGCGAGGAAGAAAGTAAGACAACAAACTGTGTCTTACCAAGTGATGGAAAGGAAAGGTTGCATCCATTTATCCTTCAGCCAACACTGGCCAAATTGCGATGTGCTTTTCTTCGCATCAATTCATGTGCTACATTTGTAGAGAGCAACCACATTCTCCCCTTCAGACTTAGTTTTGCTTCCTAACTAAATTCAAGAGAGGCAGCAAGAAGTGAAATTTAGAATTCGCCACTACTAAGCCAAACCTGTGCAGAGGGGGCTCTTATTCTGTATTTCTCTTGTGGAAGAGGACTTCAGCTTAGGGCCAAAATACATCCAGGATGTTCCTGTGATGACTTATCTTGCTCCCAGATGGGCAGGATCATCCTAAGCCCCTCCAGGTACCTCCACCAAAAGTTGGCCGGTCTAGAAAAACTCAGGGACTGAAAAGATCAAGAAAACTTCTCCTTCTTCCCAAATACCTCAAAAATCAACCACAGTCTGCAGAAGGTTTACCTTTAACCTGTGTTAGGTGACACCCACAAAAAGCAGATAATACCATGAAAAGCAGTTTATTAAAACTAATCTGCAAAGACCAGCAAGTATAGAGAAAACAAATGTGAAAGGGTAGCTGAGAGGAGGATAGTCAGCTTAGGACTGAAAAGGGAGATGGTTGTAACGTGGTGTTACAGAAATGAGTGAAGAAAGGCCATCGTAGAAGCCTCCAGTCCAGCTGGAACAATTTCTTTCAACATGAGACAGTAAATAAAATCTATAAATCTTAATAAATATTTTTAAAGGTCAGATCAGTATTTTCTATAACGTGTCGGGCGGGGGGGACCCAAATACATCTCGGCATCCAGTCACCGTGAGACAATACTGACATTAAAGAGAGGAGGAACTGCAACGCTTCTAGAAGTGAATTAGCTACTGAAATAAGGTTTGTTTTCCCCTCCCTTTCACTCTGACGTGGCAGCAAAGTAATAGAAAGTTTAGAGAAATGAATCCTCAGTATAATCGTGATGCCGATCTGGACCAAAATGGTCAGAAAAGCTTAACAGCTCTTAAAAAAAAAAATATATATATAAAAAAAAATGTAAGCCCAAGGTGTTGCGCTATCTCAGTGATTTATGCATGATGCACAGAAGGCGGCAGACGAATGGCAGAGCAGGCAGCGAAGGAAAGGACGACTTATTAAAGCGTGTTTAAAGTCAAGGATCAGACTGCCCTACGCTTTGAAGCTCGGCTGTATAAGAAAGGACAAGTAGCAGGGATTTCAAGATTTGTCGCGGGCGCGCACACATCACAGGCTGAAAGGCTGTGATTGCGACGTTCGCCCCTCAATGGCTTTGATTCGTCTTCCAACGAGGGAGTTATTTTTGTTGATCGCTCAGTGATTGGCGCTGGGTGAAGATGACATGTACTGTCAACGGAGGGTGCCCGCTTGGTTAAACCTGAGGATGAGAGTTTGCAAGGCAAGAAAAAAAATATGGTGCAGATCTCGCTGACACCTCAAAGGCTTGAGACACTCAAATTCATTAGGGGAGGGAAACAGAGTTGGTGCTGTCATTTTAGGAGATTTTGACAAAAGGTTAATTTTTTTCAAAGCTAATGTCCTACCAGCCTTTAATAGCTACAAACAATTTGATCTCAAACCTAAAATTCTTTCCCCGCTCCTCCCCCATCTTCTTTTAGAAGATTTCCCAAGGAAGATCCAAAAGGAGGGGAAATAGCAACATGAGGATGCAGTCCATCAAGACTTAAGATCAACACGAGTCACTGGTGTCTCAGCCCTACAGGGCGTGACAGCACCCTCTTTCCAGAAGCAGCCTTGTTTTAATTAATTATTGGGAAATGCAGCCAAGAGAAATAAAATAGTCCACCCTCCCTGTAATATGCCGCTTAACACGTATTTATTTAAGCATAAAAATAATGATAATAATTATTCTAGTAATAAATTATCCCAATAACTCTAGCAAATAGGGTCACTTAGTATTTTTGGATAATTTAATACATGGACTAGAGAAGTCTAAGGGATAGCTGTAAACTCAACGTGAGCATTCTCAGTTCTTCCCCCCCTTTAGAGATAAAAAGCTTAAGGGAGATTTCTACCTTCTCCTCTATGTGCTTCTGTCCCCTCTCCTCCACACATTTCGGTATACTTAAATGCCTTATGAAAAAATTAATTGGCACTGAATGTAAGAGTCTTTGATGCAGTCTTGAAAGAAGACCATAGGTTCCGTTAAAACTAAACATACAACACTATGCCATGGCAAACCCAAAAAAACTTGGTTCTATTTTCAAGGGTATTGAAAATTCTATGATGCAATAAAATTAATGACAAGTGCCCATTTCCCTTCATGATGTCTACAGCACTAATCCTTTGATGAGCTTATAAATAGCAACTCACAGCCCACGAAGAGTGTCAGATCTATATAACCAACATAAACTCACGATTCGAAGGAACACATGTAAACACAAGGCACACAATCTCAAGACAATATAAATGTTATTAGACCCATTAAATTTCAAGCCTCCTCCAAATTCCTACACATTTTCAAAGCTCCTTTGCCTACCATTAATGCTTCAGTTTATAATGTCCAGCCCTTTGCAGACTGGCTCATCAAAATGCTTTATTTTTTGCCCTCGAGGTATAAGCATCAACTTGGTGGCAAGGCAACAAATGAAGTGAGAGAATGAGAAAAGGAATCAAGAAGTTTGAGGTAAATGCTATGTATCTATTAACGTTTCACTTGGGACTTTAAAGCCTGGGACTGACACAGTCTGAGCTTAACCAAAGAGGTTTTTTAAAGTTTATCAATATCAGAGTCTTTGATTCTTTACCTAGGAGACACTATTTTGTGTGTCATCACATAATTATAACACCCATACACACTTTATAGCCCTCTCTGGTGAATACCGAAATTATGGAAATTCTAGGACCAATGACAAACATCAGTGGTTTTAAAAAACACTCACAAAGCTGAGAGCCTTCATGCAGACTGAAAATGGGAAGCCAGATAATTAGGTTATGTCCTTTCTCACATCTATTTCGGCAAGCAGAGAATCAGATCGTGCTCTCTCTTTTGCATGCGATTCAGAAGGTGAAAAGGTATATCCATGCCGTACTTACCCATGGATGGAATCTAACCCTGGGAACTGATATTCCCACCTGTCTGACATGCAAAGCAAGAGCAAATTTCTCACCATAGTTACAAATAACCTAAAGGAAAATTTCAGATTTCATTATCAGTTGAGCTTTGACCTTGTGCATGAGATGAGGATGCGACTGTCCAGTAAATGGCCTGATGAGCCCTTGCTAAGGCTCATACCCACACAGATGTGTGCTCCTGACTACGTGTGGTTCACTTCAGATTCTGGACCCTCATCTATGACACAGAAGGAGAAGGAACAGGGTGTGATGGCAACTTTAGTAAGAATCATAGAATCACAGAATCGTTTAGGTTGGAAAAGACCTTTACGATCACCAAGCCCAACTGTTCCCCTACCCCTGCCATCCCACCCCCAAACCCTGGCCCTCAGCAACGCCTCTGCCCGGCTGTTAAATCCCCCCAGGGCTGGGGACTCGACCCCTTCCCTGGGCAGCCCCTTCCAGCCCCTGACAGCCCCAA
>NW_009258662.1:889858-890079 GCF_000687185.1 Egretta garzetta
AACAGTGGCTGCCCACTCTTGGCCTTGTTAAATCTCATAGAATTGGCCTTGGCCAATTGATCCATAAGAAAGAAGAAGTGGCTAAAAAAGTCCCTACATTAAAGCAGTGTTGCAAAGTTTTAGTCTACAACTTCACTTCCTTAGGGTGAACACGGCAGAACCTAAACTGACACTTTGTCCATCCTCTTAAGAAACAACACATGCCAATAAGGTTTTTCCTG